>NC_066584.1:436421462-436726184 GCF_024323335.1 Lathyrus oleraceus | reverse complement strand
CCAAATCAGAAATTTCCAAAAATAGAAACTGGACCTGTAATTTTAACTGCCAAAAATGGAAACTTCTTGATCCCAAACTTACATCATGATACAAGCTTCAAATGAATTTTTGCCCAACATAAAAGTTGAAGATCTTGTTCTCCAATTTCCAAAAAGTCCAAGAACTCTCAATTCCCATGTATGGTTTGCAAGATATGATCAATTCATTTTCAAAAATTCTTGAACTTCAAAAGGCCATATCTCTCAAACCATTTGGCCAAATTTGGTGAGGTTTTTTCCAACAAGTCACATTTGACCTCCTCTTTCCAAAAATGTAACCCTCATGCACCAAAACCTCATGGATCAAAATGGCCTTTTTTTGACTCACTTGAATTATTTTTAAGTGAAGTGAAATTTTGACTTTTTGATATAACCATTTTTAATCACTTTGGCCTTGCAAATATGTTCAGATATGTTGTTTATGACTTGTTGCCAAGCCCATTTTCGTGCTCTTGCCATTACACCTCACCATTCAAGCCAAAATGACCAATTAGCAAAACTTACAATTAAACAAAATTGTGTTTAGCTTTCACTTAACCAACCTTAAACAGCAGTACATAAACTCATTTTCTGTCAATCTAAAACCCTAGCAGCCACATTTGAAAACAGAAAAAAGCTCCTTTCTCAAACTTCATTTTTAATCATCTAAACTGTTGTGCGAAAATCTCGATAAAAACTCATGCTGCTTTGCGTTGGTTCATGAGATACCATCCTTGTTGAGCCTATTGCAAGCCTAAAATCCCAGCTGGAAGTAAGGGATTCACGACTGTTTTAACAACCCTCTCCCATGGCAGTTCAAAGTCTGGACTATTTCAAGCCTTGCTGAGCCATAATCATTCCTCCATTCAACTTCAGGAAGCTCGTGGAGCAACTGTTTCAGACTTTTGGAGCCAAATCATCACTGCATCTTAACTGTTCTTCAGAATCAAGTAAGTTTCGATCTCCTCCATTTGCCAAACTACAACATGCTTTTGTTAGGTCTTGATGTGCTGGTCATGTGGGAACTTGAATCACCAAAGATGGTTAACTATTCTGAGAGAAATCTAGGTTTTAAGTTGGATGTTTGAAATATGTTTTTACTCGATTCATGGTGCTTGGGCTGTTTTAATGAAAATGAGTAATGGATTTGTGTTATACAATGCTTGCTGAATCGATTGGTGTGCTCAATTTGTGTTTCTGGGCATTTTGATTTTTGCGATTTGAAATGATGAAGATGAAGCTTGCTGTTCTTGAGAAACCCTAGGATGTTCATGAGATTTCCAGATTTTTCCCTCTTTCACGTGTGCATGGCGCTGTTCACCCATATTGACCAATCAAATTATTTCATTTGCCGTGCTAAAACGCAGAGTTTTGATTAGTGATCCTGATAATTGCAAAAATGCCATCGGCCGTGGCATGTGTCTCATTAAAATATGTTGTTTTTTTCATTTTAATTCCATTTTTGATCATCATCTTGTAAAAATCATAACTCCTTTGTTTTTAATCCAAAATCGATGGGAATTTTTGCATTTGATTCATCATGATCTCTATTATTTTGTCATATTTTTTCCAGATTTTTTGGATGGTTGGTTTTTAATTGGTATTAGGTTTTTGCTCATGTGCTCAATTGTTGTACCTTTTACCAAATCATTTGTGAAATAGTGATACTTTATTCTTTGGCCTTGAAATTTTTTGTGCACAAACTAGACACATCCATGGTGATTTTGGTATAGAGTTCATGAATTTATCTTCTCTGGTTATTGAGTTATGATTTTTTGAAGTAGGGTGTGACAATTTGTGTCACACCATTGATGTGCAACTTGATGATTTTCATAGCCATGCCTATTGACCTCAAAATGCTTGGATTTTTTGCATGAATTCACTTGAGTATGTCTAGTTTACATGTGATTTTTTGTGGATTTGTTTATGGCATTTTCCAATTGATTGAGATTTTTCTCCCCTGTTTGGTCTTATGTTGACTTTTTGTGACACATGTTCCCATTTCATTTGTGAAATCCTCATACTTTATTAGATGGACATGAAATTTGATATGTGATTACTAGACATCTTAAGCTTTGCCATGGTTTTGATCCCATTCATTTATCATATGCTATCACTGATTTATGATTTTTTGAAGTTGATGCATGTTTGGTTGACTTCTTTGAGCATGTTTGGAATTGCCTTGCCTTTCTGATTTTCATTGATCACCTTCTACTTGTCCAAATGAGTTGAAATTTGACATGCATATCATGTTATGGATTATGTTTGACCATGATTTATTTGATGATTTTTGGAGATGTTTGAGATTGGTTTTGAGCTAAGTCTTGCTGTTGACTTCTATGAGCTTCTAAATGCCATGCTTTGACTTCTTTTGCTTATAAAATGATGATGATGATTGATATGAATGTGAAACCAATTGGGTTTATTTCTTGATTGTTTTAACATGATTTTGGATGCTTGCCATTTGCTGTTTTGATTTTCTCATCCCCTTTTGACCCTAGGCTTGTCCTAGTGGTCCTGTTACTCACATTTGAGTTCATGTTTTCAGGTTGACCAACAATTATCCAATGAGACCAATACAAATTGGTTGTGTTTGCTTGTTTATCATGACTAACCCATTTGTTTTGTAGGTTACTTGGCTCACATGCCTTGAGCCTTGTGCATTGCACACTTAGCTTGCTTGTGTTGACTGATTGATCTCTGTTTCCTTTTGCTTTAACTTTGAAGTTGTATACTAATGTCTGTTTGACTATTTCAGGTGCTTTTAGTTGCTCAGTTCCTTGTGAACTTTTGCTTTGCTTTGCTTGATAAGCAATTTGCATTGAGGTATACTTCTAATCTTCATGTAGTCTGGAAGACCTGGCCTGTTACTTGGCCAGACACCTGTCTGAAGTCCTCCTTAAGAGGCAATGTTTGTGACTGTTTACATTTGTCCTTGTATAGAGTCAAAGACCTCCTAAGTGAAGAGGCAATTGGCAGAACCCAAGGGATATGCAATCTATCCCCTGCTATTCTGTGTGTCATCTGCTTTGCTCACACCACTGTGTTGATGCATTGCAGATACAAACCCAAGATCTTGTACAATTGTACAGTTGAGTCAGTATTAAATGTGTAGAAGGGTTCCCACTTTCTGAACCCATACATTCTTGTCTTAAGCTCTCCCAGGCCAGGGATAAGAGCTGTGAAGTCTTATCTTCACTCACGTTTCATCTGCTTCACCTTAGCCCCTCAATGGCAAGGTTAAGAGCTAACACTACCCAATTCCAGTGGTTTGTTTGTTGAGGTTGATATGACCCCTCGACTAAAACCTAGCCTTGATGTTTGAGCCCCTTGTTGGTGTGTTTATTTCATGTTGTATGTGCTTGTGTGGTGTGATTGTATCCCCTAGGTTTGCTAGACTCCGCGTAGTCTCGTTTACATGTCAATTAAGGTAGCACGGTTCCTTCGTATAGGACTTCCTTTCTTGCTTGAGCTTTCCTAAAACACAAACAAACATTATCCCCTCTTAAGGATATGTTAACTCCTTCTACTACAGGTGAGTAAGTCTCCAAAGGTCGAGCATCAGGTAGATTGCGCAGTGACGTTGTCCACTTAAAAAACACAAACCAACGGGAATAGTTTAGCCGAACTACGGCAACTCTGATTCTCATGTTCAGATGAGATACGTAGGCACAAGATGCGATGTCTTGCCGAGTTTGACTAACAACTAACACTAATTCTTTTCTCTCGCCCTCGTTGCGATTGAGACCTCCCCTTTCTCTTGCCCTAGTTGCAATCGAGACCCTTCTTCTTCCTGTGCAAGTTAGCTAGAAACCTTAACTTAGGGACGATTTTGCATGACAACATCTAGGCTCGAGTCGTAGTCTCCCTAGTGTTGTGTCTCCCTCTGTTATCTGGTTAGGCTGGTCCTTTTTCCCTGCGTAGGGGAACTACGTCGCCCTGATCCTCACACCAGATGAGGTACGTAGGCAGGAGATGAGCTGATCTCTCCGGGCGCTTTTTTTCTTTTTCCGCCCTTTTTGTTTTGTTTGTGTGAGTTGTTTCTCCTTTTTTCTGGTTGGAGTCCGACGTAAGTCCAGCGATTGGCAGTTGGTTTCCTGTGTTTGTTTTGGTTCGGAGTTCGACGTAAGTCCAGCGATTGGCAGTTGGTTTCCTGTGTGTGTTTGTTTTGGTTCGGATGCTGATGTAAGTCCAGTGATTGGCATTCAGGCTCCACGTTTGCCTTTGCCTGTGTTTGTTTGTGTGCGTGTCAGCCGAGCTACGAATGCTCTGATTCTCCTTCGTCCAAGGAGATACGTATGCATAGGATGCGATATCCTAGCGAGCATGTGTCGTTTCCCCAGTCCGAACTACTTCGACTCTGATGTCTATGCCTGATAGACTAAGTAGGCCCAGGATGCGGTATCCTGCCGAGTCAGTTTCAGTCAGTTTTTCTTGTGTCTCTTTCAGCCAGTGTGTGTGTGTGAGCAGTGTTTTAGCAACCATTTTCCTTCCTGTTGTGCGTGGATCCCGTCGAGTACGACGGATGCGTAGGGGTGCTAATACCTTCCCTTCGCATAACCGACTCCCGAACCCATACTCTTTGGTCGCGAGACCACGTCTTTTCCAGGTTTACTCTGAGCGTTTCCTTTCCCTCTTTTGGGATAAATAACGCACGGTGGCGGCTCTGTTGTTCTTCGTTTTCCCGCCGGTTTTTCGCGTAATGCGACAGTCATGGGATGGCTCATATTATCCTTAATATCAATCATCCATTTTGGTGGATTATGGTTTTCACCTTATCGACACTCAAGTTCCATTGATATTAATGATATATGAACGGTTCAACCCTCCTTAATATCAATCATCCATTTTGGTGGATTATGGTTTTCACCTTATCGACACCCAAATTCCATTGATATTAAGGATGTATGAACGGATCAACCATGAATCACGGGTTTGTTGTGAGTCACGAGCATGGAGTCTCGATTAAGAACCACCCAAAGGGAGTGTACTAGGGTTTAAACCTACCGAACATGTTCTACAAGAGGTTCCCATAGTCATCATCCCATCTTTCGAATATTATCGGAGGAACGAATACTCGTATTCCAAAAATATTCTCAAGAGAGACTCTTATGAGTGTAGTATCGCGTAACAATTGCATCAAATCTTACATTTGAACGACCTCCGCACTACGTCCTAAAAATAGGCCAAGATGGGCTTGGTAAACTAAGGTCTTTGGCTTCTATGGTCTATATTGAAAGAATAATGTCTAACCACAACTTACTCGTGTGACATTATTGATCCAACAGGACCTCCACCAAGTGAATGGACTCGCAAGTCAACTTGCTAAGGAATAACTCCACACAAGTCAACGAGACTATGCCATTCTTCTATCATAAGTGCACTCGAGTTCAGGTATAGAACTCATCTCACAGAGATCACCAAGCAAGCAAGCAATTGATATATCAAGCAATTCAATCATTACAAACAATACAGTAATCCCAAATTGCACAAAAATATGTCATAATAATATAGTACAACAAGTGTGAAAAGTTGGCAAACCCACCAGGAAGAATTTTGTCCCCAGCAGAGTCGCCACTTTTCTGTAGCGGTGTATTCGTTACCGTTGGAAATATTAACTAAATCCAAGGTAAATCATACAAAGTCGAGTCGCCACCGCACTTCTATTTATCCAAAGGAAAGGTTAGAAAGCGAACAAAAACCGAGAAGTTTTACAAACAAAACTAGTAAAAGAAGGTCAGAGATCTGGGTAAGGGGGTTGGTTATGCAAAGGGAAGGTGTTAGGCACCCAATGCATCTTAGGTACTCCTAGGGAGCCCTTTTCACAACTTGTTGCAAAGGTTATTGTTTATGAAATTGTTTTGTGCAAACATGATTGAAGAGATGAGAGAAGAATATACAAGTTTATTTACATTTTTGTGTTTGGATGGATGAACCCATTGCCTACGTACCCTCTCATGAAAGATAAGGATCAAAACCCCGTAGTTCGGGTAACAAATTTCAAAACAGTGAGTGGATTGATTGGTCCAAAAGCCTTAAGGTCTTTTGTTATCAAAGGGAGAAAACTCGACCTGAAAAACCACAAGTCCACCATGTGAGAATAGCTTCGACATGCTAGTGAGGGGTTAACCCTATAATAAGCATGGAAGTCTTACAATTCGATCACTAAGGACAAAGGTGAGTATTATATCTACCACAAAGATAACTCAAACCTAATAGCTAGAGGTTATGAAAATTTTGATTGAGAAATGGGCATGGAGCCACAAAAGAAACACATTTGAGTGGGTTGCATTAACCAATTAGAAGTATGTACAAAATGGTCAAAGTTGATTTAGAGTTCATTTACAATGAGTATTAGGAAAAGAAAGTTTGAAAATCAAAGGCATAAGGCCTAGGTTTCTAATGTTGAAAACAAGTCAAATGTTTGCACAAAAGTTTTTGGTTTTGGGTTAAGGATGACAAAGGATCAAGGTTAAGCATGCAAGAGGTGAGGGTTAAAGAAATAAAACCACAAAACAGGAGTTCCTTTCTCGAGATCATAGAGATGATCCAAGTAAGTTCCTTTGGAATAAGGTAACACAAGGTAAAAGCAATAAGAAAGTCTCATAAGAGAACCACAGAAGGAGGAAACAGAATGCCAATCAATGGACTTACATCCAACTCCTAACAACAAAACTGGAAACAGAATGCCAATAGATGGGCTTACATCCAACTCCACAAACAAACAGGAAACAAAATGCCAATAGATGGACTTACATCTAACTCCTCAAAACAAATAGGAAACAGAATGCCAATAGATGGACTTATATCTAACTCCTCAAAACAAATAGGAAACAGAATGCCAATAGATGGACTTATATCTAACTCCTCAAAACAAACAAGATGAGCAAGAGCAAACACATCCAAAGCAATCAAGCATCACAATGCATCACACTCTATATACAAACAAGAGGCTCAATCAAATAGGAGGGCTTTAGTCAAGAGGGATCATATCAACCTCGACAAACAAGCCAACTGTGATGGTAATCTGTGAGCTCTTAACCGCTAACATTGAGAATTAGGGTGAAGCTGATGAAATAGGAAATGAGGATAAGACCTCATGCTCTTAACCCTGGCCTGGGTGAGCTCCAATCAAAGAAAGTGTGGGGATCCAGAAAGAGGGACCATATTCCACTTGACTGACTCGATACAAAGATCTTGGGTTATGTTCAAGAGCATCAGCACGTAGTGCGAGCATAATGAACGACTCACTGGATAACAGGGGATTGATTGCTAATCCCTTCTATCTGTCAATTGCCTCTTCACTTAGGAGGACTTAACAAGTAACATGCCTCATTTAGAGGTCTTTAGCACAAATGTAAACAATCACAATCATTGCCTCTTAGGGAGGACTTCAGCCAAATGCCTGCCAAAAAGATGGCAGGACTTCCACACTACATGGAGAAAAAGAGTGGATACCTAAGTGGTGTATCAACCACACTCCAAAGCAACGCTCAAGCAAGAGCTAGCAACTAATGTACCTGTACAAAAGCCAAACAGTTAATATTGCATTCAGAAAACCAAACAGACAACAGTGGAACTTTCCACTATCTACACAATGTAAGTCACAAGTGCAAGCACTCAAGTGAGTTCATCACATCAATGGACCTACAACACAACAAGAGTTAGTGATCAAAGCACTTGGCATCTCAAATAATGAGGCCATACCAACCATTAGTGCTAAATACCTGAAACACAAAACATAATTGGTGAGTACAAACCACTAGTACAAAGACTAGGGTCAAAGGCAAGTCAAATAACCAAAACAAAAGTCAATATTTCACATGATGCAAGTTCTAGCAATCAAGAAAATGTCCTCAAAAGGACCAAGTTCAATTCACATGGCAAAGGCATCAAATGATCATGTTAAAGCAAAGGCAAACAATATGCACAAAGTTGGACATCCAAATTAGAAAATCCAAATCAAAACAGAAAAGCATCCAATGATCATGAAATTTTTTATGCAAGCTTATCATGTTAAGAATGAACATCATGCAAAAAATTAGGTCCAGAAGAGCTCAAATGAGATGTAAATGAAAATGCACAAATGCAACATCAAATATGTGACACAAATTGTCACACCATATGTTCATATGTCCAAAACAGTGATGGCATATGATAAAATACTCAAACCAAAGCCAAAAAATCACATCACATGTTAGGATCAAGCATGTCAAATTTCACATCAATTGGATTAAACATGAGCATTTCACAATCAAATGAATGCAACATATCAATATGGCATCATGTTCAATCAAACAATCACAATTAAAAATCCAGCATCACACAAATCATGAAATAAATCCTATAAAAATCTAGAGATTAAAACAAGAAAGTGAAAAAAAGTTTGGATCAATTTGGACATGTTTACTATTTTTTATGATTTTTGAAATTGAATGAACAAAAATGAAATAATATGAAAAATAATATGGAAAATGAAATGAAGAAAAATCAGCATTGTGCTTTCAGCCAGATTCGAACTCATGCCTGGCAGGTCAATAAAGGCGCTCATAAAAAATAAATCAGAAACAAGCAATGCGCCAGGATCGAACACCAGCGTCTAAGGTTCCAAGCGCGTTCAAGTAAAATGAAATGGAATTCAAAAATGCATAGCGAAGGAGTCGAACACAGGTGCGCTAGGTCAAAAGAGCGCTCAACAAATAAATTCAGAAACAACGCGAGCGGAGAATCGAACCCGCGCTCCAAAGGTTAAGAAGCCTGCCAAAACGCTGCGTTTTGAAGCACAAGCCCTAGCCAAACACAGACGGTGGTGGACGACAGTTTCCACCGTCTTCTCCGACCGTGTACACGGCGGAGTTGAGGTGCAGTGTTCAAATTCGTATGTTCAAGCTTCCTCCAGCTCCAGATCTTTTTCCTCAATCCTCTAATGAAGCTTTATGCAAGAATTGACACTTGAATCCACCTGAATGAAGCTCAATTTCAGAAAATCATAGCCATGAGTTTGTGCTCGATCTGCTTGATTCTTGACCAAATTCTTCAAACCAAACGTGGATTCCTACTCAATGATGCATGATGAACAAGATTATGCAAGAATTTCGAGGAATTGTATGAAGAATTTTGAAAATTGAAGAGAGAGAAAATTGAGAGGGAAATGAAATTTTGATCCAAATTTTGTTATTCTTCTCAATTGTGATTAAGATTTGGCTTATATATGAAGTGTTAATGATGTTGTAATCAAGATTAGGCTTTGGTTAATTATGATTAAGGAAAAATGAGGTGTGATGCAAAAATGAAAATGTGACTATGCATGGCTAATGTGCACGTGAACAGTGCCATGTTATGCCTCAATTCCACTTAAAATCAGTCAATAAACAACATGGAAGTGTTGATTTGCTTATATGATCCACCAATTTTGAATTGTCCATTTTCCCTCCAAAATGCACATGTTTGAACAAATGGTCACATGAGCTTCTTTCATGCAAGGCAATGATTTATTTGGAATCTCTTGGTCACAAGGAACATTTTGCAAAAAGAGTGGTTCAATTTGGAGTTTTGGATCAAAAGTTATGCCATGTTGAACTTCCATGTATACTTTGTGATCATTTGTTCATAACTTCTCAACCAATTATCATATGATCATGATATAGGACTTTTGAAAAGAGGAGAGAAAGATGTTCAACTTTCATGTTCAACAATAATCCATTTGAAGCTTCTTTGATGTTGGAAAGTCAAGTTGAATGTGGACCAAAAACTTGCCATTTTTGGAAACTTGAAATTACAGGTCACTTTCCATTTTGGGAAACTTTTGCAATGACTTCAAAATCTTCAAGATATATGTTTGACATTATGAATAGGCCTTGTTTGAACATGAATGGGATGTCTCAGATCATTTCCCCCACCTCAAAGCCCTCAGTTGACTGCACAGTTGATTATTTGGTTTTCAAATGACCTTGACAATGCCTGATGAACTTGAGCCTTTACCACTTGTGGAATTTGCTCAAAAATTAAACCATAGCTCATATAAGCTCCATATGATATCATGTGGTCCTCACACCAAGAAAATACCATCAGCTCAATGGATACTCTTGAATTGCCTGACTTGTGCTTGCTTAGACTACAAAACAAAATGTTAATGACATATTTTTGTGCTTTTGGTTAGTGATTAAAACAAGAAAAGCAATGATATACAATGCAAGCAAGCCTGGTGATCTCAAACACTCACAGGAGATCCCAACCCAAGGAGAAAGGAAGGCAAGATGCTCAAAGATCCTTGAGGCTATGTAATGAAATGATATGATGCCATGAGGGATCTTAGGGACAAAAATTGGGGTCTTACAGTTGGGAGGCACCCCAACATTGTAAGTATTTATAGCTTTGTGTTGTGTGGTATTGGTGTTCAAATTGGTGGAACCTTGATGAATTGTGCTGTGTTGAAAAAAACAGATACTGTCATGTTCGCTAGCTGCTCGCTAGGCGAAGGCAGTAGCGAGCTGATTCGCTAGCTGCTCGCTAGGCGAAGACAGTAGCGAACGTTGCGTGACAGAACTTTATTATGTTTTCACAGGGCCACTCATTTGGGTCCAAAACTCTGTATTTTGTTTTAAGTCTGAATATAAGGTCGAACTCACTCACAGTTTCACACTTTTCACTTCCATCTCACACAATCTCTTTGAGAATTATCATTGTGCAAACCCTAACCGTTGCATTTCAAAATCAATCAACCTCTTCAATCAGGTTTGTTCTGTCTCTATTCCTTTATGCTTTCAATGTTGTAAATTCTGAAGAATGAATCAGTAGGGTTGAATTTGAGAGATTGGGTTTTTAGGCTTGCATGTATGTTTAGAACGATTCCTAGCATGTTAAATTACTTTGTTTCTGAAATTTGGGAGATTGGGTATCATTAGACTTTGGGTTTTCTGAAATTGGATTGTTAAACAATGGAGAACTCAGAATCCCGTAACATTCGCTAGCATCTCGCTAGGCGAATCTGTGGCGAGCATTCGCTGCCACTTCGCTAAGCGAACCCGTAGCGAAGCTTCGCTGGGTCCTCGCTATGCGAAGCAGTAGCGACCATGACAATATTTGGTTTTTCTGTGTTGATCTCTAATCTGTTTTGTGGTTATGTGCTGTTTCTTTTCTATAATTTTATAGATGGCATCCAGGTCCAGTGCTTCAAAAAAGAGAAAGGTCGGGAGCACTTCCCGAACTGTGCCAATTCAATTTGACACCGACAAATTTGTTGGGCCGAAGCAAGCCGTACGTTATGTGGCCTTGGAGAAAAGGAAGATATTGCCAGAGAAGAGGTTTATGATCAACCCCGAAGGTGATTTTCGGACATTTGTTGGGTTGATACATAGCAAGAAATGGGACAGGTTAATCGCTCCACTCGAAAGCTATGATATTGAAATAGTGCGCGAGTTCTATGCGAACGCGCTGCCGAATGACGACGAGCCTTTCACTTGGACTACAAGAGTGTCAGGACGTCAGGTTGCTTCCGATAGGGATGTTATCAACCGAGTGCTGGGTGAACCGCTCCATCTGGGAGCTAATGAGAGGGATGCATACCACAGAGATCTGAGGCTCCACAGGGACACTGATTCTACCACAAAAACCGAGTGTTGTTTGAGGGAAAGTCATTTGTGGTGAACCCATCTAGGGTTCCTGTGAGGTACCATTGGGACGATATGATTCCCTTGGCTCATCTGATCTTGATGCTGGTTCTGACAAACATTAAGCCCAAGTCTCACACGTCGACTGTGCCGATCCCAGTGGCACACTTGGTCCACTATATTCTGACCAATGTACAGATTGATGTGGCGCGAATCATTGTGATTGAGATGAAGTCTGTGGTTGAGAGCGGGCTGAAGTCGGGGGAACGAGTTAACTGCCCCTTGCTTTTCCTTGTCTCATCATGGCTTTGTGCGAACAGTCGAGGGTGAAGCTACCATCCCGCAGTCAAGTAAGGATTTCGTCTGCAATCGACGATCGATATGTGGCCAAGTATTGTAAGCCAAAGAACTTCAGAGTTAGTACAACTGCTGATGATACTGGGGCTTCTGATGGTCCTGGTGTTTTTGCTCAGGGGTTTGATCCTTTCCAGCAAGCTGTTTGCAATTATAATTGGGATTGGATGGCGGCAACTCAACGCGCCATGATTGATATTCATGACTCTATGCAGTTATTACAGTTGCAGGTACGTGACCCTTCTGGAGAGCATCCTATGATGACGCGTGAGCAGTTCCTGCAACATGCGAGCTGGCCTGAGGACATGCCTATTTTCGGAGAGGGGGCAGGTGCTGGTGCTTCTGGTGCTGATGCTTCTGGTGGCGCTGATGATGATGATGATGATGATGGTGATGGTGATGATGATGATGGTTCTGATTCTGAGTCCGGTAGTGAAGAGAGTTCTGAGTCCTATAAAGACTAAGTTTTTATTTATGTTATGTTTTATTTTCTTGTATTTTTAGATATTTGGTTATGTACTTTGGGGTGTTTTGTCCCCCACGCACATTTTTAACATTTTGAAGTAATGATTATTGTTTATGTTTTAAATTATTGTGTTTGGTTTGAATTTCTTTTGTTTAATAAATTTTTGGTTGTTGAGGGTCAAACCTTCTAGATTGGTTGCTCCTCAAAGAAGTATCCAATGAAGGTGCATCCGAGCTTGGATGGCAATGATAAAAATAAACAAGTGAATAATGCTAAGGTACATGGTTACCTCCGGTTAGAATTTTAGAATGCATTAAGAACTTTACTCTTTTCGTAATTGAATATTGTTCTTTTTGCAACATAATTGAATGAATGATTCATCTAGGACTTAAAACCACAAATTGTGAGGAAACCTCCATTGTACACTAAAATGTTGGATTCTAATAAACTGTGTGATTCACTCGATTCAATCTTTGTCTTTTATTATTGTGAATTTGTGAATGCAATTAGAAATGATCAAGGCGCTTGTTTTATTTCGAGCACAACCAGTTCCAAATACGACTTACCCGTGAGCAGAGAGTATTCGTGAAACCCTTTGATCTTAAACAATTGAATCTCAGCTTGAAATAAGGCGAGATGTCAAAATCTTTTGTCTTGAAACCCTGAAATTTTTTATAATTGTTCTTTTACCGTAGAAAGTCAAGAGCATTCACTTAGGGTGAGTAAAAGATAAGTTGGGGAGAACGAAAATGAGAATTGGTAGGTGCCACAACTATTGAATAACCGAGCAAGCATTGAAAAAAAATTAGAAAAGAGAAACATCTGTTTTGTGAATACGATCTGAAAAGAAAAAGAAAAAAAGAAAAAAGAGAAAAGAAAATGAAAATGAATGCTTGCTTGGAAGAAAAATAGTGAAAAACAAAATTGAGTTGTGAAATAAGAGTTGTGAAGGTTTCAAATGAGAAACAAGTGGAACGAAGTTGAGATGTGTGAATAGCTTGTACAGTGAATGTCTCTTTTGCGTCCGCAAGTTCGTTTTCAATGGCCTTAGATATGACCCTTGTTTGTAAACCTAACCAAGCTACAACCGGAAAAGACCTTAGTGATCTTCATGCTTCCGCATTTCCATTTATAATTGTTAGACATTGTATGAATTGAAGTGACTTTTGCATTATTTGTTGGAGAGTGAAATTGTCCCCGCGGTTGCAAACACGTAATTTCTTCAATCCTTAATCGAAGAGGAGAGATAGGGTGATTCATTCAGGATAACATTATTGTGGATTGATACATGTTTTGCATGGCTATAAGGCTTTAGTTCTTGTGTATTATGTTATTCTAACCATTGGGAACTTGTGTCTGGTTGATTCTCTTGTGATTGAGCCAATTTATCCGATTTCAGAGAAATATTTTTCTTTAAGCAAATCCTCTTGTCCTTCAAGAGGCATACTTTGCTTGAGGGCAAGCAAGAATCTAGTTGGGGAAAATTTTTAGATGCCCAAGTTTGCTTATTTGAGCTATCAAATGTGGGCATCTTTCACTCCTTTTTGTCGAAAAAGTGTTTGAAACCGCCCTTGCTTTTGTTGACTTGCAATACTATGTGAAATGATCTTGGTACCTTTAATTTGTGTGTTATTATACAGGAATTAGGCATGAAAGAGTAGAAAACTAAGGCACAAGAAAGATGGCAAAGGAACCAAGAAAGAAAGCAAACATCAGCAAGCTCGCTAGGCGAGTGAGGTAGCGAGGTGCTCGTTAGGCGAGCACTCAGCGAGATGCCAGCGAACACTCCCAGACTTGGACAGAACCAAAAAAGATCAACACTCGCTAGGCGAGCATGTAGCGAGTGTGCAGCGAGCAATTCCAGTAGCAAAACCATCAAAACTCACTGTGGCGAGGGAAGTAACCAAGTACTCGCTAGGCGAGCATCCAGCGAGCAGGTAACGAGCAATTCCAGTAGCAAAATCATCAAGGCTCGCTGGAGCGAATGAGAGAAGCGAGGGCTTCGCCTAGCGAAGGATTGTTCGCCTAGCGAACATATGCAACTTTTCTAGGATGATTCTTCTGGACGCAGGCTACTCTGGTGGCTTATTTTGGGGCTCGCTAGGCGAACCATTATGCTCGCCTAGCGAGCATGACAACTCAGTAACCAGTACTATAAGTAGCATGGGCTACTTTTTGGAAAGGACACTTAGATATTTTTCAGCATCTTTTCATCTTCATTTTTCTTGGGATCATATTTTGTGCCCTAAAAACCCATTTTTCTCATTTTCTCTTCTTCTCTTAACAATATTCTACAAAAAGAAGGTGGATTTCCATCCAATCTCGATTCATCGACTCGGATGTTGATCAACCTTCGACCGAAACTTATTGTTCAAGCTACCATGAAAATGAGTAGCTAAGTCCTTCATTTTGTCAAGGTTAGATATAGATGATCATAAGCTTTGTATGTATATGGGATGATCTTCATTTGTAAACTCTTTGATGATGAATGTATGGTGAAAACCTTGTTTTATTGATAACTCTTTGTGTTGGTTTATGATTGAAAGGTGTTTTCCAACTCTTGACCTAGGTTTTCATCCATCCTTGTTCTTTAGCTAGAGATAGTATTGAATGAGTTTGTTCACTAAAAAGTTGAACCTAAAAGTTGTCATTTTGATAGATTGTGTGAGAGATCAACAATGGATCAAAATGGGAAAAACTCACAATGTATGTTAGAGATAAACACATTGAGAGGATTTTGTGAATGTGTTTATCATCTAATGGAGTTTATAAGTTTTGTTTGATCGAACATATGCATGCAAAGTGATATTCGAACCCTAACTTTGACAATCTTTCTCAAATCGCAAAACCAAAACTTTTACCGTAATTTCTTACTTTTTATGCAAGCTACCGTAACCGAAAACTAAAACCCCCTTGTTACTAAAAGTTAAGAACTTAACAACTGTCGAACGGCGGCAATATCACATAATCCCTATGGAGACGATAACAAACCCCGATACTCTAACCCTGTATCCAACAGTTGGTTACACAGAGGGAAGGTGTTAGCACCCAAATTGTCCTAGGTACTCCTAGGGAGTCATTTTTTATGTGTGTATGTATTTTTGGTATAAAAGATGTTTGAAAAAATAGAGTGTGGGGATGAGAAAAGAATTCACTAATTATATTTTTGTATTTGACAAGACCTTCGGACTTGTGCCCACGTACCAACATAAAAATGAGGGATCAAAACCTCGCAGTTCGTGGTATCAATTTCAAAATGAGTGGATTGCTTTTAATAAAAAATTTAAGTTAAAAGAGGCATAAACGCCCCAAAAGTTTGAACGGGTTTAGTTTTTTTTGTCTTTTAAAATTTTAAGTCAATATTGTTAAGTTTATTTACAAGTTTTGATTAAGAAAAGTGTTTAAAAATGCAATGGCAAAAGGCCAAAGTTTCTAATTTGCAATAACGTCTAAGTTTTGAAATCACAAGCAAAGAAAGTTTTTGAAAAGGGGGAGAGATTTTGAAATTTAAGAAGTGGGAGGAGATGAAGAGACTAGTCCTAAGCAAAAATTAAAAGTTAAGAGTTGAAAAGATTTGGCCAATAGGATGCAATCCAACAGACAAGAATGTCATATAGAAAACCCAATTTCCCTTTGAACTTTGAATCAAGCAATAATCAGCAAGCAATTAGCTATATCAGACATCATGAAGATCAAGGCATCAAATAAAGATAGCCATATTCCTGTTATTTTGCATCGATCTAAGTAATTGCTTTTATATGTTTTAAAAAGTCTTTCTTCTATGCCTAAGGGAGAAGTGAGCATTGTTTGGGCATTTTGAAATTGATCATTAATAAAATTAATTATATTCATCCACATTTATGATGTTTTGTTTTTACTTTTTGCTTTATTCTGAAAATGGTAATCACAAAAAAACATAAATAAACAATATAATTGTCCATCTGCATAATATTTGGTCACAAATTCACTTCTCTAAAATCAAAATATCAAATCATTATGCAGGTTGGTTTCTAAACCCATTGAATACAATGATCCTTCTCCTTCTCCAAATTTTGAATTCCCTGTGTTTGAGGCCGAGGAGGAAAGTGATGAAGAAATAAGTCAAGAATTATCTCGTCTTCTTGAGCATGATGAAAAGACCATTCAGTCGTTCGAAGAGCAGATTGACTTAGTCAACTTGGGTTCCGAGGATGATGTGAAGGAAGTCAAGATTGGGTCTCGACTGTGTCCAAATATCAAGAAGGGATTGGTTGATCTTCTTCGAGAATATTCAGATGTGTTTGCTTGGTCCTATCAAGACATGCCTGGTTTGGATTCTGAGATTTTGGAACATAGATTGTCGTTGAAGCCAGAACGCCCGTCAGTCAAGCAGAAGTTGAGGAGAACACATCCTGATATGGCTGTGAAGATTAAAGAAGAAGTGCAGAAGAAGATTGATTTCGGTTTTCTTGTGATCGCTGAGTATCCACAATGGGTGGCCAATGTTGTGCCTGTGCCGAAGAAAGATGGAAAAGTCTGCATGTGTGTTGATTATAGAGATTTGAATAAAGCCAGTCTGAAAGATGATTTCCCTCTGCCACACATTAATATGCTGGTAGACAATACAGCTAAATTCAAAGTCTTTTCATTTATGGATGGATTTTCCGGATATAATCAGATTAAGATGGCACCTGAAGATATGGAGAAGACCACATTAATTACACCTTGGGGAACATTCTGTTATAGAGTGATGCCTTTCGGTTTAAAGAATGCTGGTGCAACTTACCAAAGAGCAATGACTACTTTTTTTCATGATATGATGCATAAAGAGATTGAAGTCTATGTCGATGACATGATTGCTAAATCAATTGATGAAGAGGAACATGTTGAGCATTTGTTGACGCTATTCCAGCGTTTGAGGAAGTATAAACTCCGCTTGAATCCCAATAAGTGTACTTTTGGTGTTCGCTCTGGTAAGTTGTTGGGCTTTATTATCAGCGAGAAGGGTATTGAAGTTGATCCTGCCAAGGTCAAACCA
Source organism: Lathyrus oleraceus (assembly GCF_024323335.1). Taxonomy (NCBI): domain Eukaryota; kingdom Viridiplantae; phylum Streptophyta; class Magnoliopsida; order Fabales; family Fabaceae; genus Lathyrus; species Lathyrus oleraceus. The sequence goes on along the minus strand of NC_066584.1, from coordinate 436,708,720 downwards.
ATACAAGAGATGCATGCGCCCAAAACTGAGAAGCAAGTCAGAGGTTTTCTCGACCGCTTGAATTATATCTCAAGATTCATTTCACACATGACTGCCACATGTGCGCCTATATTCAAGCTTCTTCGGAAAGATCAATCTTATGATTGGACCAAAGACTGCCATAAAGCTTTCGATAGTATCAAGGAATATTTGCTTGAGCCTTCGATTTTGTCTCCACCTGTTGAAGGAAGACCGTTGATCATATATTTGACTGTGCTCGAAGATAGTATGGGTTGTGTTCTGGGTCAACAAGATGAGACTGGGAAGAAAGAATTTGCAATTTACTACCTTAGTAAGAATTTCACCGACTGTGAGACTCAGTCTTCTATGTTAGAGAAGACTTATTGTGCATTGGCTTAGGCTGCTAAGCATTTGCGTCAGTATATGTTGAATCATACCACTTGGTTGATATCCAAAATGGATCCAATCAAGTATATATTTGAGAAGCCTGCTTTAACTGGGAGAATTTCCTGTTGGCATATGTTGTTATTAGAGTATGATATTGAATACCGATCTCAAAAAGCGATCAAAGGTAGTATCTTGGCTGACCATTTGGCTCACCAACCAATTGAAGATTATCAGTCAGTGCAGTATGATTTTCCTGATGAAGAGATCTTGTAATTGAAAATGAAAGATTATGATGAACCATTGCTTGAAGAAGGGCCAGAACCCGGTTCTCGTTGGGGCATGGTATTTGATGGAGTTGTTAATTAATATGGAAATGGAATTGGGGTAGTGATCATTACTCCTCAAGGCACGCATTTTCCGTTTACAGCTAGATTGACTTTCAAGTGTACAAACAATATGGCAGAGTATGAAGCTTGCATTATGGGGCTTGAATAGGCCATTGATCTCAGAATCAAGCATTTAGATGCCTTTTGAGATTCAGCTTTGGTAGTGAATCAAATAAAAGGAGAGTGGGAGACGAATCAACCCGGTTTGATACCATATAAAGATTATGTGAAAAGGATTTCAAATTTCTTTACCAAGGTTGAATTTCATCATATCCCCCGAGATGAGAATCAGATGGCATATGCTCTTGCAACGTTGGAATCAATGATTGTAGTGAAGTACTGGAATGAGGTTCCTAATTTGACTATGATGCGTCTTGGTAGACCAGCTCATGTGCTTCCTGTTGAAGAGGTCAAAGACGAGAAGATGTGGTATTATGACATCAAGTGTTTCCTCCAAAGTCATATTTACCCGCCTGGGGCATCTTTGAAAGATAAGAAGACTTTGAGAAGATTAACCGGCAAATTCTACTTGAATGGTGATGTACTGTACAAGAGAAATTTCGACATGGTTCTCCTTAGATGCGTGGATAGACACGAAGCAGACTTGTTGAAAACTGAAGTCCATGAAGGTTCCTTTGGTACTCATTCCAATGGACATGCAATGGCAAAGAAGATGTTACGAGCAGGTTACTATTGGCTGACAATGGAATCTGACTATTGTAAGTTTGTGAAGAAATGCCACAAGTGTCAAACTTATGCGGATAAGATTCATGTTCCTCTGACACTGTTGAATGTTATTTCCTCCCCATGGTCCTTCTCCATGTGGGGAATTGATATGATTGGGATGATTGAGCCCAAAGCTTCGAATGGACATCGTTTCATTTTAGTGGCAATTGACTACTTCACAAAATGGGTGGAAGCGGCGTCGTATGCGAATCTAACCAAGCAAGTTGTTATGAGGTTTACCAAGAATCAAATCATATGCCGTTATGGTGTGCCGAGTAAGATCATTACTGATAACGGATCGAACTTAAACAACAATATGATGGAAGCTCTTTGCAAAGACTTCAAGATCGCACACCATAATCCTTCTCCCTACAGACCCAAGATGAATAGGGTTGTTGAAGCTGCGAACAAGAACATCAAGAAGATTATTCAGAAGATGGTTGTGACGTATAATGATTGGCATGAGATGCTCCCATTTGCTTTGCACGGGTATCGTACATCCATCCGCACTTCAATAGGGGAAACCTCTTTCTCTCTTGTATATGGTATGGAAGCAGTGCTCCCCATAGAGGTTGAGATTCCTTCATTGTGTGTACTCATGGAAGCCAAGTTGAATTTGATAGAAGAGAAGAGTTTAACTGCCATGTGTCATGGTCAGTTATATCAGTAGAGGATGAAGAAAGCTTTTGATAAGAAGGTCAGACCTCGTGTATTCAGAAAAGGTGACCTTGTGCTCAAGAAGATTTTATCTTTTAAACTAGATTCTAGGGGCAAATGGACTCCTAACTATGAAGGCCCATATGTTGTTAAGAGAGCCTTTTCAGGCGGTGCTTTGATTCTTACAACTATGGATGGTGAAGAGTTTACTCGTCCTGTGAACGCAAATGCAGTCAAGAAATACTTCGCCTAAAAAGAAAAGAACAACTCGCTAAGTTGAAAACCCGAAATGGCGACTTAGGAAAAAAAGGAGCGTCTCGGTGGATTGAAAACCCGAAAGGGCGATCCAGGCAAAAATTAGAGACATAAAACAGAAAAAAAAATCCGATAAGTTGAGTACCCCACCCTGGGGCAACTTATGCAAAAATTAGGGACTATGGCAAGTAACTGCACACTACCGATCGTCCAATATTGGAGAAACTTTGTTGAGCACAAGGGTTGACGGTGATTCATTATCCCCAGTGGCGGTCAAAAATGTAGCGGACATCAAGAGTTGGTAAAAGGATTAGCGATCAATTATATTCAATGTAACCCTTTTACAGACTATCATTCTATTAAATAAAGTTGGGCCTTTATCCAAATGTTTCTACTCTTATTTATTTCAGCCAATAGTTTTAAATTTTATTATGATCATTTTTGAAATTAAATTTTTTATCAAAATTATTTTCTTAAACATATAAAAGCAAGAATTTTTCAGACACAGTTTTAAAGCAATTTCAACAGCATTTCAAAAAAACAGCAAGTCTTAAGTGTGGAGCTCTATGGGTTCCCCAAGCAGTTAGCCCTTTGGGTATCCCTAGCCGAGTTTGTTGGTCCAGTTCCCCTGTGGAGTGTTTGATCCCCAGCGGAGCTTTTGTACTTTTCCCAACTGAGTTGGTTGATTCAGCCCCCGGCAGAGTTTGTGTGTTCCTCAGCAGGTTTGATTTTCTGTTTTGATCATCAGCAGAATAAAATCAATTTCCCTGGTAGATCGCATTGGTTTCTCCGCCAATAGCCATCCGACTCACTCCCAGTTAGAGTTTCCTCCTGGTTTCTGAGCAGCTATTGGTGTTTATCCTCTGTATGGTTGTCTCCCATTTGATATGGTGTTGACCTAAAATTCCCTGCAGATTCGATAATATTTCCTTTCCTCGGTATATCTCCTCCTTCCCTGGATAGTGTTGAGCCTTTGGGGTGAGGATCTCCCTGTTCTCCGGCAGTTGCATCCCTTTGTTGTGGATTGACCGAGGATTGTACTGATGATTCAATTTTTGCGACACCTTTGTATCCTTTGCGAATGTTTTGTCAGCATAATCATCATATATACATATACATATACCTATACATATACACTCATATAATTTCGTGATTACATATTCTTGCATAATCATTATTCTTTGCTATGGCGGTACTTCATCCCCATGCAAATCTGGCGTCTGTCATCCTTCAATTGTAGAGTGTCGACCCCTTAAGCAGAAAGATTTTAACCTTTCTCCCTTCCCAACTGAGTTATTTCCTCATGTATAATCATTGTTTTAGTTTCCTCCCCAGTTGATTACTTGGATGGAATTACTCCCCTTGAGCTATATCCTCATTGGGTTGAGTCTTGATTGACCTTTTATTTCTAGATATTACCTAGATATATGCTTTTGGTCCCCTGAGAGTCTATTACCCAGTAATTGGTAATATTCTTCTCATGTTTTTCACTTTTGCCCAATACCCGGCAAGAGCAGCTTTTTTCCCCAGGGAATTTGTTTTCATGTTTCCCTAGGAAGTATATCCTTGATATGTTCATCCTAACCGATGGCAGATATTTTCTTCCCTTGCTTGGGTCTATCCTTGATATGTTCATCCTAACCGATGACGGATAATCCCATCCTTGGTATTCTACCCAGTAAAAAGGTAGTTGTAATCCCTATTTTGTTCCCTAGAGGGTTAATCCTTGATATGTTCATCCTAACCGATGACAGATTTCTTCCTCTTTGCAGTCTTTTACCCAGTAACCGGTAGTTGTAAATCCTGATCTTCCCATCAACAGAGTCTATCCATGATATGTTCATCCTAACCGGTGATGGATTTTCTCTTTGTTGCTCTTCTATCCAGTATTCGATAGATGTAATTCCTACTTTTTGTTCAGTTAGTTTATCCTTGATATGTTCATCCTAAGCGATGATGGGTATCCTCCTTAATAATTCCCAGACAAGACTATCCTTGATATGTTCATCTTAACCGATGACGGATTTTCTTTCCTTTGAGTGTATCCTTGATATGTTCACCTTAATCGGTGACGGATATTCTCATCTTCGGTCTTCTTCCCAGTAACTGGTAGTTGTAAATCCTATTTCTGTAGTTTTCCCCAGCAAGGCTATTCTTACCCAGTAACCAGTAATTAATATTCCCTCTTGGTGGTTCCCAGGGAGTCATCCTTGATATGTTCATCCTAACCGATGACGGGTGTCCTCTCTGTCATACTTTTATTATCTCCTTACCCAGTAGTAGGTAGTGGATAATGAATTTCTTCTCCTCCTGTGTTGAAGTTTATTTCTTCCCCAATTGAGTTGAGTGCGCATTTCCTTAGTGAAATCACTTTTCCCTGCATTGATTCAAGAACTTCAATTTTCTCCTGATCTACTTGTAATCCCACGCAGATGTTTTGTTTCCCCCCAGAATCTTTGTCTCCCCAGTGATTTTTCCTTACGAATGCATTATACTTTTGCGGATCTTCGGTCTCTCTGATTTATTTTCCTTTGTGGCAACATTTCCCATAGAGAATTTGCTTTTTACATTCATATCATACGCATCATGAGGTCTCTTAGGGACCAAACTTTGTTTCTATATTGTTATTTAAGCCCATTCTACTTAGTCGACACGAAGATTTTAACCTTCACATCCTCAGTTAGAATGTCCTTAAATAGGGGCAGCTGTAAGACCCCAATTTTTACCCTAAGATCCCTCATGCAATTTCATCATATGCATTAGCATTGGGATCATACCTTGGTATCCTCCTTACCCCTCTTTCATTGGGTTTGTTTTGGGAGAGATCACCAAGCACCATGTGATTGTATCATACTTGTATTTTATCATTTTACTAACCAAAATACCAAAAATATGTCTTTGTATTTGCCTAACTTTTTGTAGGTAGAGCATGATCATCATTGATCTATCAAGTTCATATCTAGGGTTTAAGACCCTCATGGCTAAGAGCACAATCAAGGATTGATCAACAATGTCTCGAAGCATCATATATGAGTCCCAATGATCTCTACCTGCCATATATATCAAGTATTCTTTAAGAGTTTGGAGGTGATTTGCCTTGGAAACCCTAGTTTGACTGGGTATCTTAAGTAACTTCTCCAACAAGATATCTCACCAATTGATCAAATTTCTCAAGGGATACTTCAAATTTCATCATCTTATGCATATATTATCTATAATGAGCCTAAAAATCCAAGATAATTGAAGCTTAGCAAGTTGGTTGATGGTGGTTGGCCAGATGAATTCACCTGATCAAAACTGGGTCTCCCTAGACCCTATATCCTACAATTTTCACCATATGAAAATTATTCCAAGATAAAAGTTACTCTAGATGACATTCCAAACAACTTTCATGTTGAGACCTAGAGCTAGTTTTTCTTGGAAAATCATTTTCTATGTTGAAACTTTATAGGTCATTTTGTCTAAACCCTAATTTGAAAGTCAACTTCCCAAGGCCATAACTTGCTCAATTTTTATGCGATGAAAGATTTCCAAGTTGAACAATCAAATTAAAGATGTCTAATTAAACATTTATGTTTTGAGGGAGATATAATTCAACATTTATGAGCATGTGATATGAGGATACATTATAGGTCATTTTTGACATATACCATTGAACAAGTGATTTTCCTCAACTTCAAAAATGCATAACTCTATCATTATAAATCCAAATGACATGAAATTAGTGACCATTTTTAATGTCTTTGAAATAGTTAAAACTTTTATGAAGACGCGTTTCTCATTTGAAGCTCACATAAAAAGTTAAGCAAGATGGAATATTAAGATATATGGCTTGACACTTAGAAAAAATTTCAACATGTTGAAATTTCCAAACTTCCACCTCAAAATTCACCATGATCCAAGTTCCAAATGAAAAAGTGTCCAACATAAAAGTTGTTCCCCTTGATCTAAGCTTTCCGAAGAACCCAAGTTCGTGCATTTTGGATAAGAATTGTTAGGGATGTGCATGGCTTTAACAGATCTACATGATTGGAAGAAATCAAATGCCAAAAGTCACATTTCACATTGCCTTGACATCTAAGCCTCATTTGAACTTCGAAATGATTGTACATGGATCAAATTGGATTGCTTCATGGGCGTGTACACGCCAATGCAAGCTTATGCATCACCATGTCCAAATTTAGCAATTTTTCAAGTGTGCAAATATCAGTCCCAATTGCTATAAATACAGGCCTTTGGAGCTCAATTCAAAGATACCTTGCGCACCAGCTTTGCCCTCAATTGAAACCCTCACCATTCAAAGGAAAACCTGAGAATTTTCAACTTGAAAATTAAGTTTGAATCTCACTGTTTGGAGATTCAGAAACTCCAAGATCCAAAGTTTTGTATCATTGCCAAACCTCTCCTGCAAGCTTCTCAAGTGTGATCAGATCAAGGTTGAAGCAAGCAAGATCCATTTCTGCACAACATTGAAGGTAAATTTCAGAAAACTTCTTCTCTTCGATTCTCACTCAATTCTCATCAATTCTCTTAAATCTTTTGTTGTCTGAAGTCCTACCAATGTAGGCAAGAAGATTGAGTTGCTTTGAGGTCAAATCGAAGCAACTCAGTTGCCACACCTCAAAATTCAACTCCTCATATCTTTTTATATAATTGGAGTTAGTTGAAATTGAGGTCAGATTCGTGCTCTACGCCATTTTTTTCCAGATCATGTTCTCCTTTATTTTTTTGGTGATGGTTGAGGGTGGACCAGTCCGGTGAGGTCCATCGGAGAAGAAGACCGGAGCTCTGGCTCCGGTGGTGTGTTGGCACGTCTCCAGACCACATGATCCATTTGAAATGTTTTAATCTTAGGCGTTGGTTTTGATTACCACGCGTGTGGCGCGCTGACTAAGTTCTACCATGGAACGCGCGTTTCCATCCACTTGATCTGCCACCTCAATTAATGAGGGAGATCAAGTGGCTCACGTTTTTTTTGTTTTTTTATTTTTGTTTTTATTCATTTGATTTTCATTAATTCATATTAATTTTAATATTTATCCAAAATATATGAGAGTTTGACCAAAAAAATTTACATAAATTCATCTTTCATATTCTAAATTAAAATTAATTTTTGGATCATTATTAATATTTTTCATGATTTAATTGATTTTGTGATTATTTTTAATTGTTTAAAAATACTTTTAAGTCTTTAAAAATTCTAAAAAAAATTCTCCAAGGTCCTTTGACCTTGTTTGACCTATGATAGATCTCATGGTCATTTCTTTGGTGTTTTGATGAGGTTTTAGGAATTTAACAAACTATATTTAATTTAAATGCATTATTTTAGTATTTTTAAATTGAATAAATGTCAAATAATTGTGTTGACCTCTTGTAATGATTTGTATAAGTGTGACTTGTGTTGTTGGGCCTTGGTCAAGGTTGATTTGAATTTGCTAGGTTAATATCATTGGACTTAGGGGATTGATGGAATATACATTACAGCTCCCAAAATGAATGAATGATATTAATTTGGTAAAAGTCATCCTTTGATCAATTTGAGTTTTGATTCATTCCCCTCCCTCTTCATCTAATTCCCCTTCTTTATGCATTCATTTCGTTTGGCTTATGATATCTCATAGTCCTAAAGCTAGTTGATTGAAAAATCAACATGAGTATGGATGAGATTAGGCCACCTCTTTTACATATTCTTTTTTGTGTGTGGTATGTTTCATGAGCGTAGTCTATTATACTATGTCTCTAACATGTATTAACACCAAAATTCTATTGCCAAGCCTCAAATAGTTGTGACTTCTACATAAGTCCAATTACGATTGCTTAACGTAGCGCCAAATTTTTGACACAAAAGGCATAGCATTATAGTTAGTGAGATTGTAAGTCTCCCCTCTTTCATGGTATTGTGTGGAAACTTGGCCTTTTTTCCTTCATTTGGAAGATGTCCTGGCTCAAGGATCCATGCTTGTGATAAGTGGGTTGAGTGTTCTCCAAAGAATGACTTAAAATAAAATAGCAAAAACAAAACAATACTAACTTCTAACTTATTAACAACTAACATTCAATTTCAAGTCCTTTATTTTAATGCACTTTAATTTTTAAGTTCTATTCATTTGCCATTATTCATACTATTCTAATTGTTTATGTTAATGTTATTTTCACTTTGTCCATTTGGACCATATTGTGTGATATATCTTGTTTGTGTATATTTTGTTTGTTTGTATGGTCTTTGACCATTAATGTACATAATAAGAAACAAAAAACCCTAAAATACTATTGTGTGGACTGTTGCTTTGATCTTGAACAATTGGACTTAGAATTTAGGAAACATTCTTATGCTAAAGGACTTGTCTAATGCCAACTGTTGTGAAACCCATTTCTTGCAATTTGAAACTTCATCTGATACATCATTGAAGATCCCTTTGAGTTCATCTGCAACATGATCATTGTGAAGCTGTTATTTTGAACCTGTGACTTGTGGAATTCATCTGCTACATGGGCAAATTTGAAAAGACATCATGAAGTGGCTAAGGCTTGGATGGGGCTATCTTTATTTGATACATTGCTCTTCAAGAATAATATTGTATGCATTGTGTGTTGCTTGATTCTAATATCCAAGGGAATTTGGCATTTCTATAATACATTCTTGTCTATTGGATTGCTACCCATTGGTCAGATCTTTTCAACTCTTAACTTTTAATTTTGTGCATAGGATTAGTCTCTTTATCTCTTCCTCACTTCTTTAATTTTAAAATCTCTCCCTCCTTTTAAAAAAAAAATCTTCTTTACTTGAACTAGTCTTGTTCTAAACTTTGACCACTTTGCAAACTAGAAACTTTGGCCTTATGCCATTGCATTTTCAAACTTCTTTTCTTAATCAAACTTGTAAATAAACTTAATTATACTTTACCTAAACTTTCAAAAAAGACAAAGAGAACTAACTCATTCAAATCATTTTTAGGCCTTTGTGTTTGTCAAACTTATTTTTTGTTAAAAACAATGCATCCACTTTGAAATTTGTATCACGAACTACGAGGTTTTGATCCCTCATTTTTATGTTGGTCTGTAGGCACAAGTTTGAAGGTCTTGTCAAACACAAAAATATAATTAATGAATTCTTTTCTCATCCCCCCATTCTATTTGTTTGAAAACATCACTTTATACAAAATACATATGCACACAAAAAAGGGCTCCCTAGGAGTACCTAGGACACTTTGGGTGCTAACACCTTCCCTCTGTGTAACCAACCCCCTTACCTGTAATCTCTGACATTTTATTAGTTTTGATTTGAATACTTCTTACTTTTGGGTTTTGTTCGTACTTTTTCCCTTTTCCCTTGGAAACAATAAAAACGCGGTGGCGACTCTTGTTATTTGATGTCTAGCTTATCCATAGCTTGATGATCATGAATTCATCGCTACAGATACCATATAGAGTTATGTGGGGAGGATTTCAACTTTCTTTACAAAGGTTGAGTTTCATCTCATTCCTCGAGATGAAAATCGGATGGTAGATGCTCTTGCAACGTTGGCTTCCATGATTATGGTGAAATTTTGGAATGAAGTTCCCAATTTGACTGTGATACGTCTTGATAGGCCAACTCATGTGTTTGCTGTTGAAGAAGTCAAAGATGAAAAGCCATGGTATTATGATATCAAATGTTTCCTCCAAAGTAAGATTTACCTGTCATGGGCATCTTTGAAAGATAAGAAGACTTTGAGAAGATTAGCTGGCAACTTCTACCTGAATGGGGATGTTCTTTATAAGAGAAATTTCGATATGGTTTTACTCAGATATGTGGATAGACATGAAGAAGACTTGTTGATGACTAAAGTCTATGAAGGTTCCTTTGGTACTAATTCTAATGGACATATTATGGCAAATAAGATGTTGAGAGCAGGTTACTATTGGCTGACAATGAAATCTGACTGTTGCAAGTTTGTGAAGAAATGCCACAAGTGCCAAACTTATGAAGATAAGGTTCATGTTCCCTCGACACTGTTGAATGTCATTTCCTCTCCATGACCCTTCTCCATGTGGGTAATTGATATGATTGGCATGATCAATCCTAAAGCTTCGAACGAGCATCGTTTCATTTTGGTGACTATTGATTTTTTCAGAAAGTGGGTTGAAGTGGCATCCTATGCAAAAGTGACCAAGCAAATTGTTGCGAGATTTATCAAGAACCAGATTATATGTCGTTATGGTGTGCCAAGTAAGATCATTATCCTTAATTTCCCACAACGGGGTCTTCAACTTCAACACATCCTTAACAGACTTGGCTTCTCCCTCCAGCATATTAACGTTTGCACCACCATGCTGTGGCATGGGATTGTTGACGACATTAGGAACCGGTGCAAGGCTGATAGCCTTTGAATCAATGAGGTCCTGAACTACGTGCTTAAAAGCTTTGCAGTTCTCGATATTGTGGCCAGGTGCCCCAGAGTGGAAACTACACCTAGCATTGGCATCGTAACCCGCCGGAAGTCTACCAATCGGAGGAGCCAGAGTGCGTAGCTGCACAAGTTGTAGCTGTTGAAGACTAGCAAGCAGTTGAGCACACAACATTGGAAGAGTGTCGAAACGCCGGTCCATCATCCTCTGCCTCTGTTGATAGGTGGGTCTGTTACCTGGTTGTTGTTGTTGTTGATACTGAGCTGGCTGACGTTGTGGTTATTGTTGTTGTTGATACTGAGTTGGCTGACGTTGTGGTTGTTGTTGTTGTAGTGGTGCTGCAGCTGGAATGGTCACAGCCGCAACATACGGTTGCCGATGATAGTTTTGAAAATTATTGCTCCTGTTTTGATATGAAGACACGGAATTCACGCCCCCCTCCCTCTACTTCTGTCCTCCCATAAATGGCTTCTTTACTCCTGATGAAGATCCACCTCCATTGTGGCTCTTGTAGGTCTTCAGATAATTTTCTACCCTCTCTCCGGTAGAGACCACATCGGCAAAGTTGGAGGCATTGCACCCCACCAGACGCTCCAAGTAAGGTCCAGGCAACGTATTCATGAACATGTTGGCCATCTCCTTTTCCAACATGGGAGGTTGAACACGGGAAGCCGTCTCCCTCCAGCGTTGAGCGTACTCCCTGAAGCACTCATTGCTTTTTAGAGACAGATTCTGGAGTTGAGTTCTGTCCGGGGCCATGTCCGCATTATATTGATATTGTTTCACAAAAGCTTCCGCCAAATCCCTCCAGCAACGGATGTGGACTCTATCCAACCTCATGTACCATTCCAGGGATGCCCCAGCTAGGCTGTCCTGGAAAAAGTACATAAGTAGCTTCTCGTCATCAGAGTATGCAACCATCTTTCGGAAATAGGCCTGCACATGGATCTTCGGGCAAGAGCTACCATTGTACTTGTCAAAGATTGGGACTTTGAACTTTGGTGGGACCCTCACGCCTGGGACCAATCCCAAGTCAGAAACATCTACCCCCAGAGGGTTTTGTCCTTCTACCGCCTTCAACCTCTCCTCTAATCTCCTGAACATGGGATCCGTGCCATGGCCCAAACCAAAGTCTTCTGGCAGCAAGAACTGATCATCTTGATCATCGTGGATGGGTTGTTGATCAAGGTTGTTATGTGGGATCGGGACAGGCCCCGGTCCATTAACCTCTGCAATTGGAGGATCAGTCACGACCTCTGGTTGAGTAGTTGCGGGATTCCTTTGTATCATTTGTCTAATCTCCTGCTGTCCCTGCGCTACTCCCTGAACCACGTCCATGAACTGGTTCATGCGGACCCTCATCTCAGCAAGCTCTGCTTGTAGACCCTCCATTGCTTTCTGCTGGTTTCTGCGGGTACCGTACCGGTGAATTCCTGAATCAGCTATCCTGCTAATGGAACACCCTACAAAATGAGAACACCGCGACGGTACCTGTTATGCAAGACATGCTATGGATATGCAAATGTAATGACATGTTTATCAATTCCAAAAGGTATTCTAACCCTTTGATTCCAGTCTCTCGTCAGATAAAAAGTGTAAGAAGAAAACCCCGACTAGAATCAAGAAGAAGATATCATCCCCTGGGAATAGATAAACATGTGTTGAATGATATGAATGCAGAATGATGCGATGCAATGCAGTGACATGGAAATCAGGACTGTTGTATCCGCTTGAGCAACTGTCGGGTTGCACTGTCTGAAGAGAAAACCCACTGAAGAATAAGATCAAAACTCTGCTCCAGAAAACCGGGTTGGTTGGAGGTTAAGGTTTTCCTGAATTTAGCCCGCCCCTCACTGGTAGGTTCTAAGAACAGAACTTTGTCAGCTTTAGCCCTTCAGTCGAGAATAATATGTTTACCACTGAAGGTTTGGCATTATTACGGGATAAAAGACCTATGCTGACTCCCCTCAACAGGATATCTTAAAGCAAGTTCCCAGTCTCGGGGTCCTCGGATTGAGTAGCGAGAATGCACCCACCAGAGCTAACATAAACGCGTCTCGGAGGAGAGGCCTCGACTGAGTTCTCGGGAAATGGTCACCAGAGTCGACGATTTCTAAAGGAATATTTGTCGTTATGGAACACCCATAGGATAAAATATATCCAACAGAAACCTTGTCTGGAATGTGGGTCTTATGAACGACTTAACGTAGCAACATACCACGCAAGCCTCATGACTATCCACTATAACACCTATGTGTACACTCGAGCCTGGGTAGTGGGCTTATCTCTCATAGAACAGTCCCAACCCAACAAACAAACAACCCACATAACCCACAGATACAACAAACATATGTACATGAATGCAATAAGATAAAGCAGGTAAATGCGGAAAGTAAACGACTGTACAAAAGCATAAACACCCAACAAACAAGAAATCTACAAAAGCTAGGAGGGACTCGCTTAGGGAAACCGGGTCCCCAGCAGAGTCGCCAGCTGTCGCAGCCTGAAAAATACAGAGGTGCGAAAAAACAACCGGCGAGAAAGAAATGACAGAAGAGTCGCCACCGTGCGTTATTTATCCCAAAGGAGGGAAAGGAAACGCTCGAAGTAAACCTGGAGAAAGGAAAGAAAAAGACAAGGTCTCGCAACCAAATCTTGGGTTCGGGAGTCGATTATGCGAAGGGAAGGTATTAGCACCCCTACGCATCCATAGTACTCTACGGGATCCACTCTTGTTTGTTTCTTGTCTAAAGGGTGTGTGTTTATCTAATGTACTATTTACTAAAAGAAAGGGTCAAAGAAAATGACTCGCACGGATGTCGCATCCACTGCATACGTATCTCATATGAATATGAGAATCAGAGTCTTCGTAGCTCGGCTACCTATGGGTTAAAGAGGAGTGTGCTCGCTAAGACATCGCGTCTTATGCCTACGTATCTCATCGGGAATGAGAATCAGAGCAAAACGTAGTTCAGCTAACTACGGGAACGAAGGTCTCGATTGCAACTAGGGCAAGAGAAAGGGAAGGTCTCGATCGCAACGAGGGCGAGAGAAAGGGAAGGTCTCGATCGCAACGAGGGCGAGAGAAAGGATCGCAACAAGGGCGAAAGCAAACAAGGATTAGTTGTTAGTTGTTAGTCAAACTCGGCAAGACATCGCATCTTGTGCCTACGTATCTCATCTGAACATGAGAATCAGAGTTGCCGTAGTTCGGCTCACGCACGCCGAAACAAAACAAAACACAAAAGGCAAACATGGAACCCGAATGCCAATCGCTGGACTTACATCAGCTTCCGAACCAAACAAACCCACACTGGAAACCAGATGCCACTTGATGGACTTATACCGGACTCCAAGCACTCAACAATAGGATACGGAATGCCAATCGTTGGGCTTACATCCATATCCTAACACACACAAGAAGAAACAAGCAACAAGTTACTAAGGAGTCGGGAACTCGAGCCTAGCAACTGTCAAGCAAACACACACAAAAAAGGAAAAGAGTGCCCGGAGAGATCTCGCACGATCTCCTGCCTACGTACCTCATCTGGTATGAGAATCAGGGCGACATAGTTCCCCTACATAGGGATTGCCATCTGAACATGGACTTACAAAAGGAGGACACCAGTTGTGTCAAAGGAGAGTGGGCAATGTGTTCACGTCCTGGCAGTAGGTGTCGCAGCTCGCTGAATCGAGTCTTAGGCAGTTACCTCTTTGCAATAGAACGGACTACATGCCACAAAATCGGAGACGCTCGGAAAGGTCTAGAAGTGGGGAAGCTCTGCCCTAGAGTTGTCATGCAATATGTACTTAAGTGTTAGGATTTACAAATGGGAACATCTACCTATGTTATCATACAAAAGGATATGGGAATCCTACCTATGTTATCATGCAAAAGGATATGGGAATCCTACCTATGTTATCATGCAAAGGGTTCTATCTAATGGGTGCTACCTAATCGGAACAAGAATCGACGAATGGAGCAAGGAGAAGTGTTAGGGATAAGGGTAGATGGCGATGCATGAAGCAATCGATTTACAAGGTTGATGGCGATGCATAAAGCAATCGACTTACAAGGTTGATGGCGATGCATAAAGCAATCGACTTACAAAAGGGTGGATGAATACGTGCTGGTTCTGTTAGGTTTTGAGAAAAGTGATTACTCGACGTTGGATCGAGGTTTTGGTCTTGTTTTGAAATGGTTATCGGGTATTCATTTTATTTCTTGTATTAACAGATGAATAAAGAATGAAAGAATATTATACATTTCATGGGAGAGGGATACATTTGTTATGAATGGGGGTTGTCATGGCAATCAAACAACATAAATATATGCCTCATACATCATACAAGTAGGCAACAATCAAACAATAAGATATTTAAACAAGTATGTGATCAAATCAAATAATCAAAGAAATGAAATGAATGAGCATTAAATAACGTATGAGTGTAAGTGTAAGGGAACCGGCTCATTGTAAGAAAGCCCAAGAGTAAGCTATGTGGGGTTGATGGCGATGCTTAAAAAGCAATCGACTTACAAGGGTGTAAAAAATGGGCTCGATATTAAATCGAGAAAGTATGATTTTTATAGTTTAAAAAATGGTTTTGAATTAAATGATGAGATTAAAAGAAATCAGATTTGCATTACTAAATACTGATGAAGCTATGAGTACGGGATAAATTATACTAAAAAATAAGCACGAGAAAAAAAGAATGGTAAAAGAAATGAAATGCTCTATGTGGGTATCGAACCCAATACTAAGGGGAAGATGAAATTACTTTCCCTCCACCGGACCATAAGTTGTCAACTGTTGAGTCAACAGCGATCCAAACCTATAAACAAGAATTAAAAAACACAAAGAAACAAAATAAACAAAACTAAAAAAAGGAATGGGCTTGGGATGAAGGAAAGCCCAACGGTCATTTGGATTGTTGCGGTTCGGGTTAATGGAACCCTGCTCCAGCCCAAACCAAATGGAAGCAGCGAGAACCTCCAAACAAACCTAACGCATGGCCGGTGAGGGAGGCGCACAGAGAGGTGAAGAGAAACCTCATCAATGGCCAGGCATTAAGTCATTCATGGGAAAACAACAAATGTTGGGAAAAACAAAAGGCAACGGGAAAGGCAACAATCACCTTTGACCCCTTAAAGATTCGTTTTCTAGAAAAAGGACAACAAAATTGGAAGCAATCCTTCGCTTCATCTTCTCTCCTCCCAGCTTAAAACTTCCCCCCAAACCCTACTCACAGTAACCCATCCTAAGTACTACGAAGAAGACAAAGTGCAAACGACAAAACACAACCCTAAACCCAGTCCAACAAGATCAACTAGAATCATCAATGTGAAAGAAACACAAATCGCATAGGAATACATCAGGTTTGGAAAGTAGTAAACATGCATCTGAATACGGAATAACAAAAAGGCAAGAATTCTACCAGATTGGGATGTCTCGGAAGTGAACGAACAGGTACGTGATCCTCTTTCTGCTTTCTCCTTCGTTGCGCCTTTCTTAGGGTTCGTCCTCTCTTTGATTTCTTATCGGTTCGCCGTTTTCACCGTCGGAAAATTAATAGATTTTTGTTGCTGAACAGTAGTCAACTCTCTAATTTTCGTTTTGCTTTGATTTGGGATTTAGGGTTTGTGGTCTCTCTCTTACTGATTCTCTTTTCTATTTATCTCCCAGCTTAGGGTTTTGACTCGGTGCCCTTCTTCCAAAAGAGTAACTCTGTAACCTCCTTTCTGATGTGCTCAGTTTGGATGGGCTTCTTTGGTGCTAGGTTCGAAAGTGGTAATCTGAACCTTCGCTTTCTTCTTGAATTTTGTTTCTAATCCAATTTGGGAAATTTCTGATGTTTTGAATTTTTACTACTTTGGCTGATTACTTTGTGTTTTTACTGCAGTGACCTTTTTTGTGAAAACTCAGTTGGTTTGTGAATGAGGACTCAAAAGGTTGATGGTTCTTTGGCTGTAGCAGGTAACCTTAGAATTAAATGATTGAGAATGGTGTTTTGGTTCACTGCTTACTTGTTCTTTCTGCTGCAGCAAATTTGGCTATGGCTTTGTATGTTGATGGTGCCACTTGCAATTGATGAACTACATTGCCTTACTAGTATTGCCATTGTTCTTCCCTCATGGTGCAGTTTTTTTGATGATAGTGTTATCACAATGTGGCTGGCTGTAATAGACATACTTTACTGCAAATATGTGTGGGGTGTAACAGGGTTTTTCATCATGCAGGGCGATCATGGGAGTAGGGAGTGCTAAGGGAATGCTCACAACTGGTCATTGCAGGTGGTGTTTGGGCTGAAACCTGTGGTAAGTTTTACTTCACCTGTAATCTCCAGTTTTGTTGGGGTTAGTGGATATGGGATCTTTTCTTGGACATGAAATTATGTTGAACCTTCTATTGTTATTGAACTTGAGGTGCTTGGTCATGCTGTGATCATGTTTGTGGTTTACAGGTTGAATCTTGTCCCTACTTCTATGACAAGTTACCTTGCTTGCAGGATTTAGGGACTGTATCATGTGGTAGCAGATTTTTTGTTGTAAAATGGTACAGGTTAGGAATGACCATTGAAAATTCATGGTTTTGTAAGTCTTGTGGGATTTTGGCTTTGATTACAGGTCAATTGCAGTAGGCTTATGATGTACTGTTGTCTACAACTTAGGATGAATATGTCTTGCAGGATTGAATGGCTTAAATGAAGCTTGGATTTGATGTCTGTTTTTGTGCCGTGGTTGAACCATGGTAGGGCTTCTTGGATGGTTGGACTTTTCGCTCAAAGCTCATGTTGGCTTGATGGTTTTGATTGTGTCAGGCCTGCTGTGGAATTTGTGTTATGAATTGCTTGATTGGATTTGTTGTAGGGCTGAATACATGTTTGGAGTTTCTGAAGTATTGGGGCATGTTGAAGCTTGAGGTATGTTTACTGATTAAATAGTGCCCTGCTGTTTGTTATGCCAAGATGAATTTCTTAAACATGATGTTAACTAATCTGAATATGATGTCATGTATATGAGCTGCTGCCATGCTCTTGAACAAAACAGGCACATCCTTGACATACAATGGTTCTGCACATTTGTATCATGTCATATGTTACTAACTTTGAATGCTACTAGGATTTACTTGAATGAACATGGGCTTGACTGGTATGAAATGCCTTGAAATGTGCACTGCTCATTAATGCCTTGACTTGGTCTTACAACTTGGCAATGTGACATGGTCCTTGGTTGTGCAGGCTGATTCAATGATCCTTATGGTTGCATTGTTTTCATCAATCATGTTCAATGTTGGGAGTGATAGACAGTTTGAACAATGCATTCAATTGGACAAATTTTGCCTTGAATTTCTTTGCCATTTGCACGTTTTGACTTGGACTAGCTGAAGCAATGCATTGAGCAGTGGAACTTGTCATCATTCATTCTGCAGCATAGCTTACATTCCTGACTTGTCAAGTTCATGGTTTTAGAGTTTTGAATTGGTTTGTTCAAAAACATGGCCATGATATCTAGCTTGTTCATGAAGCAACAATGAATCATGGGATTGAAATGGAAGAGTAGCATGAAGCAAGTAGGATTAGGTTTTAGATGATGGATTTATTGATGTTGCAGGTCAGGGCTTGATGTTAGGCTTGGTGCAGTAGGGTGATTGAGGCCTGCAGGATTCTTGCACGGTGTCTTGTTGGCATAATGAAGATGGTAACATGATGTGTGGATTTCGCAGGGGTTGTGCAGCAACAAGCAAGGCAGGACAAAGGCTCATGCTTACAACCATGGCGAGCTTCTCTTTCTTGTTGGACTTTGGGCCGATTGGCCCTCTAGGCACTTTAGGAAATGTTTATGTGGTTGTGTGAATGTTCATTGACTGATTGCAAGGTTGGTTCTTGTGTTGCAGTACTCATGACTTGTGTTTTGTAGGTTTGTGATAGTGGTCAAGGCATTTGCAAGGGTACTTGTGAGCGAAGCAGCAAGGTGAAAGCACAATCAACATGTCTACTGGATGATTAATCAAGGCAAAGTAACATGGGATTATGTCCAAGTTTGGGAAATTAGGGCTTCAGAATTTTAGGGTTAACTTTGGTCAAAGTTGACCAAAAAGTCAACTGTTGACCAAAGTCAACAAATGGTCCAAACTCATTTTCTTGGCACTTTCTTTGTAAATGGACAATGTATTGATAATCATGGTGAAATTTAGGGTATTAGGATTTAGGGTTGACTTTGGTCAAAGTTGACCAAAAAGTCAACTGTTGACCAAAGTCAACAATTGGTCAAAGTGTCAATTTTTGTGTATTTTTTTGTATGGAATCAAATGTAATGAAATAAAATTGAAATGGATTAACAAAATGGTTTGAAGTTGGTTTCACAATTGGTTTAATCATAACTTGAATGTTTGACTCTTGAAAAGAAAATAACTTGACTGATAATGTGTATGAACAAAACCAAGAAATAAGACCATAAGGTTAGGGTTTTGACATAGTATCCATGAACCAATAACATGACTGGCAAGTGGCTAGAAACACAAGAAACTTGGTTGTTCAGATGACCCAGACCATAGAGGTATCCACAATCACAACACCATGACTTTGGATCAAAACCACAATCCTCATACAAAACCAAAGTAAAGCTAGGCCAAGCATGCTAAAAATAAAAACATAAAAAAAATTCAGGACCAAAATCGGGGTATGACACATGCATCATATGCATAAGCAGGTTTTGTTCCCGGCTTCTGATCTTGTGGTCTAACCCTGTGCTCTTCATTTATTTTGAAGACAAGCTGACTCACCGGTACTACACCAGAGCCAACTCTTCCAGATTGATGGATCATCTAGAGCAAGAGAACCGTGAACTCAAGGAGAAAAGGCTTTCCTGGTTAGCCACTTGTCTTCCTTCTCATACATAGATGTTGAGGATGAAGTTGGAACTCCTTTTGAAGCTTTATCTATAGTTGAGCCTATTGAGAAGAGAACTCCTTCATTTGCTTCCTATAGAGATGCGAAATTGGCCATTGAGTGTGGCGCAATTGCTGGTCTAAGAAAAATGATTGAGCTGGAAGATAATAAGTCTCGGGCTGGCATGGGCTTTTCTTCTGGGGTCTTCAATGAGAAAGGACTGTTCAAGAGTGGAGGTTTCATCCACACTGGTCAGGAGGAAGAAGTTGTTGCTATCTTGGAAGAGGATGCAGAGGATTCTGATAATTTTGTCATCCCTGGAGGGATCTGCAACAATTGGGTCATTGTGGATGTTCCTACAGTTGTTCACAAGTTAAAGTAATGATCACTTTGTTTGAAAACCCTTCTCCCATGCCAAAAGGAGAAGTGATGACATTGTTGGCAACATAAATACAATGATATTTTCATTCAATAAATTCATGTTAAATGTTTGTTTTTCCAATGATTTTCCCTTTTTGCTTTTTGCATGAAATTGGTGATCACATAAAACCCTAAAAAGGAATAAAATCAATCTTTTCATCTGCATAATGATTTGCCTTGTTTGATTTCTAAAAGCTTTTCATATCCAAAATCATTATGCAGGTTGATTTCTAAACCTATTGAACATAATGATCCAACGCCATCTCCCAATTTTGAGTTCCCTGTATTTAAGGCAGAGGAAGATGATGTTGAAAGGATTCCTGATGAGATTACCCGTCTACTTGAGCATGAAGAGAAGATCATTCAGCCGCATCTTGAGAATCTGGAAACAGTCAACTTGGGGTCTAAGGATTGTGTTCGTGAAGTGAAGATCGGGGCACTCCTGGAAGAATCAGTTACGAAGGGGTTGATCGAATTGCTACGAGAATATGTCGATATCTTTGCTTGGTCATATGAAGACATGTCGGGTCTAGATACAGATATTGTGCAACATTTCCTGCCTTTGAAGCCTGAGTGCGTGCTTGTGAAGCAGAAGCTCAGAAGAACTCATCCCGATATGGCAGTGAAGATCAAAGAAGAAGTTCAGAAGCAAATTGATGCGGGATTTCTGGTGACTTCTACGTATCCTCAATGGGTGGCCAATATTGTGCATGTGCCTAAGAAAGACGGAAAAGTCCGAATGTGTGTGGATTATAGAGATTTGAATAAAGCTAGTCCGAAAGATGATTTCCCTCTACCACACATTGATATGTTGGTAGACAATACAGCTAAATTCAATATCTTCTCATTTATGGACGGATTTTACGGATATAATCAGATTAAGATGGCACCCGAGGATATGGAGAAGACAACATTCATCACACCTTGGGGAACATTCTGTTATCGAGTGATGCCCTTCGGTTTGAAGAACGCCTGAGCCACGTATCAACGTGCTATGACCACCTTGTTCCATGATATGATGCACAAGGAGATTGAGGTATATGTTGATGATATGATCGCGAAGTCGAGAACGGAAGTTGAACATGTATAGCACTTGGTGAAGCTTTTTCAGCGTTTGAGGAAGTACAAGCTTCGTCTGAATCCCAACAAGTGTACATTTGGAGTCCGTTCTGGCAAGTTATTGGGCTTTATCGTCAGCGAAAAAGGTATTGAGGTTGATCATGCAAAGGTCAAAGCAATACAAGAGATGCCTGCGCCCAAAACTGAGAAGCAAGTCCGAGGTTTTCTTGGCTGCTTGAATTATATTTCCAGATTCATATCCCACATGACTGCCACATGTGCGCCGATATTCAAGCTCCTCCGGAAAGATCAGTCTCATGATTGGACCGAAGATTTCCAGAAAGCTTTCGATAGTATCAAAGAGTATTTATCTGAACCTCCGATCCTGTTTCCGCCTGTAGAAGGAAGACCTTTGATCATGTATCTGACAGTTCTTGAAGACTCGATGGGTTGTGTCCTTGGTCAGCAAGACGAATCAGGGAAGAAAGAGTATGCTATTTACTACCTGAGTAAGAAGTTCACTGATTGTGAGTCTCGATACTCAATGCTTGAGAAGACATGTTGTGCTTTGGCTTGGGCTGCTAAGTGTTTACGCCAGTATATGATAAATCATACAACTTGGTTGATATCCAGAATGGATCCAATCAAGTATATCTTTGAGAAGCCTGCTTTAACCGGGAGGATTACCCGTTGGCAGATGTTGTTATCTGAGTATGATATTGAGTATCGAGCTCAGAAGGCTATCAAAGGTAGTATCTTGGCTGACCACTTGGCACATCAGCCGATTGAGGATTATCAGTCAGTTCAGTATGACTTCCCAGATGAGGAGATTCTGTATTTGAAAATGAAAGATTGTGATGAGCCTACACTCGATGAAGGGCCAGAGCCTGGTTCCAGATGGAGTATGGTGTTTGATGGCGCTGTAAATCAGTACGGAAATGGTATTGGGGCAGTAATTATTACTCCTCAGGGCACACATATTCCTTTTACAGCAAGGCTAACTTTCAAATGCACGAATAATATGGCTGAGTATGAGGCCTGTATTATGGGATTGGAAGAATGCATTGATCTAAGGATCAAGCATCTGGATGTTTATGGTGATTCGGCCCTCGTTGTCAATCAGATCAAGGGTGAGTGGGAAACGAATCAGCCTGGTCTTATTCCTTATAGGGATTATGCGAGGAGGATTTCAACGTTCTTTACTGAGGTTGACTTCCATCATATTCCTCGAGATGATAATCGGATGGCGGATGCTCTTGCTACGCTTGCTTCCATGATTGTGGTTAAATATTGGAATGAAGTTCCCAATATCACCGTGATGCGCTTGGATAGACCAGCTCATGTATTTGCAGTTGAAGAGGTGAAAGATGATAAGCCTTGGTATTATGACATTAAGTGTTTCCTCCAGAACCAGGTTTATCCGCCTGGGGCATCTGTGAAAGATAGGAAAACTTTGAGGAGATTGTCAGGCAGTTTCTACCTCAATGGCGAAGTGCTTTATAAGAGAAATTTCGACATGGTTCTGCTCAGATGCGTGGATAGACACGAAGCAGACCTGTTGATGACTGAGGTCCATGAGGGTTCATTTGGTACTCATTCCAATGGACATGCCATGGCTAGAAAGATGTTGAGAGCAGACTACTACTGGCTGACAATGGAGTCTGACTGCTGCAAATATGTGAAGAAATGCCATAAGTGTCAGATTTATGCGGATAAGATTCATATTCCTCCGACACTTCTGAATGTGATTTCATCACCATGGCCTTTCTCTATGTGGGGAATTGACATGATTGGCATGATTGAGCCGAAAGCGTCCAATGGACACATGTTTATTCTCGTAGCAATTGATTACTTCACTAAGTGGGTTGAAGCAGCATTATATGCAAATGTGACCAGGCAGGTGGTCGTGAAGTTTATCAAGAATCAACTCATATGTCGTTATGGTGTGCCAGATAAGATCATTACTGATAATGGATCTAATCTGAATAACAAGATGATGAAAGAGTTGTGTAGTGAATTCAAGATTGCACACCATAATTCTTCTCCTTACAGACCCAAGATGAATGGGGTTGTTGAAGCTGCTAATAAGAATATCAAGAAGATTATCCAGAAGATGGTTGTTACGTACAAAGATTGGCATGAGATGCTGCCATTTGCTTTGCATGGATATCGTACATCTGTCCGCACTTCAACAGGGGCAACCCCTTTCTCTCTTGTTTATGGCATGGAGGTCGTACTCCCAATAGAGGTAGAGATCCTATCAATGAGAGTCTTGATGGAGGCCAAGTTGACTGATGCTGAATGGATTCAGAGTCGTTATGACCAGCTGAATTTAATAGAAGAGAAGAGATTGACTGCCATGTGCCATGGTCAGTTATATCAGCAGAGAATGAAGAAAGCTTTTGATAAGAAGGTCAAGCCTCGTGTATTCCGAGAAGGTGACCTTGTGCTCAAGAAAGTCTTGTCTTTCGCGCCCAATTCCAGGGGCAAGTGGACTCCAAACTATGAAGGTCCATATGTTGTTAAGAGAGCCTTTTCAGGCGGTGTTTTGATACTCACAACTATGGATGGGGAGGATTTCACTCGTCCTGTGAATTCAGATGCAGTCAAGAAATACTTCGCCTAAAATAAAAACAGAATAGCTCGCTAAGTTGAAAACCTGAAAGGGCGGCTTAGGCAAAAATGAGCGTCTCGGTGGATTGAAAACCCGAAAGGGCGATCCAGGCAAAAGTTAGAGACATAAAAAAATGAATATATGCATCCCGTTAGATTGAGTACCTCATCTTGGGGCAATCTAGGCAAAAATTAGGGATTTGGCAAGTAACTGCATCCTGACAAGACTATGTTCTACAACTGTCATCCATCAGAGATTCTTGATCATTCATCGTCAACTAAAGCTTCGAATACATCGAACTCGGAATTGGTGGAGAAATGGTCATTATGTTCAATGTAGCCATTTTCCAATATATATCACCAATTTCAAATTTGTAAAGATCTATGGAGTCTTGCCATTTGCAGGCTACCATTCCATCAAATAAATTTGAGCTTTTATCCAATTATTTGCATTCTTATTTGTTTCTATTCAACAAATGTTTTGCATGTTTTAATTGAGAAAATGTCATTGTATTAAATAAACAAATTTTTCACAAATTGTTTTAAACAAAGTGAACATTCACAATGATGAAAGGATACTTAAGGGATTCTCAGTGCTCTCCCAAGGGTGGCATGATTTTCAACAGGGTAAGACACTTGTTCATATTCCTGGTATGACTGTATCCTCTTTCTCCAGAATATTTTGTTGTGATTTATCTCCGAAGCAGAGTGCTTGTTGAGGTTTTTTACCTCCCCTCCCTTCAGCAGAGCAGTGGTCTTCCCTCCTCAGCAGAAGTGTTTTCTTTGGAAGGTTCGGTATTTTGTGGTTGATCCCCAGTATTCCTTCACTTCCTCGGATAGTTCATCCTCAGTAGAGTTGTTGGTGTGATGGATTTCATTTGTGATAGTTCATCCCCAGCGGAGTTGTTGGTGTGTTAGATCTTATCTATGATGATGTTATCTTCCTCAGATAGATCCCCAGCGGAGTTGTTGGTATGTTGGATCTTATTTATGATGATGTTCATCCCTGTAGAGATATTGTTGTTTCCTGGCATATCTAATCCTCAGTAGAGTTGTTTGTGTGGCAGATTCTACTTGTGCGATCTTTGCTCCTCAGCAGGTGTGATTTCCTTGGTGAGATTGGTTCTTGGTGTTGGATCACCATATTCCCCTTATCTCCCTCAGATGGATTTCCCAGTAGAGTTGCTTTTGTGGTAGTTTCTGCCTGCACAATGAACTCTTTTCTCCGGCTGTGACCGATGTTTCCTCCGGAGCCGTTTGTGTTTTTCCTCCCGAGTAGAGTGTATGGTAAAGGTATTTTAGCCTCCTTCCTCCTCAGCAAGTGAGAGATCATGGTTCGTTTGACCTTTGGGAGCTTCTGGTTGGTGGTTGTATCCCCACAAAGATCCATCACCCCTTTTTAGATTTCCCCGGCGGAATGGTCTCCCCAGTAGAACTTATTTGCACCGTGATCCGGTTCACAGTTGGAATGATTGTTGTTCATTCCCCTGCAGAGATTTTTATGATTTTTCTGATATCTCAGATTCCCCTGTAGAGTTGCTTTTGTGGCAGTTTCTGCCTGTGCAATGAGCTTTGTTTCTCAGCTGAGACTGATGATTCATCCTTGCAGAGATTTTGTTGTCTCTGATCCCTGGCAGATTGGATATTCTCCGGTGATCCTGGCTTTCTCTCTTGAGATGTAGTACCGGGTGGTTGATTCCTGGACCTGTTTGTGTTAGATATGTCTGTTTGTCAGCATTCATCAAACATAAATCACGCATATACATGCATAATTACAACATTCAGATATTCATGTTGCATTCTTTGCCATATATCTTTTGTTTGTTGTCTCCTTCTATGTGGTGATATATCTCCCGAAGCAGATGTCGGTGTCTGATCCCTCCATATAGAGTCAGCCCCATAAGCAGAAAGTGTTTATCTTTCCTGCCATTTCCCCACTGAATTATATCCTCGTGGACGACGGTTGTTTCCGTTTCCTCCCAACACATATATTGGGATGGGTTTCCCTATTGAGTTATATCCTCATTAGGATGAGTCTTGATTCAGTTTGCCTTTTTGGTTTGATCCTAAATTGGCCTTTTGTGACTGTCTCTGGTGTTTCCCTGTGGTAAATGAATAATTGTTCAGTAATCAATGATTATTCACCTTATCCTCAGCGGAGTTTGTGGTTTGCTACCCTTATACCGGTAGTTGTAAATCCCATTTTTCCCTCCCCAATGGAGTTTGTGGTTTTCTACCCAGTATCCGGTAGTTGTAAATCCTACTTTCTTCCCGTGGCAGAGTTTGTGGTTTTCTACCCTTATACCGGTAGTTGTAAATCCTATGTTCCTCCCTTCGCAGAGTTAACCCTTTGTTGTTCATCCTAGTCGATGACGGTTACTCTTCTGTGGTTTCCTACCCAGTGTCCGGTAGGTGTAATCCCCTCCTTGATGGTTATCTTCATCCAGTATTCGATGTTGATATTCCCGCTTTTTCCCTGGATAATTGCCTTGTGTTCGCAATTTATTCCCGGCAAGTCATCTTTCGTCTACCCTGTTGTTGTTGGTAACGATTGTTTCTCTCCTGAATTGGTCATCATTATATACCTAGTTTTGGTATCCCGATGCCTTTTCTCCTTTGGTTGATTTATCCTTTATTAACCCAGTAACCGGTTGTGGATAATCTTCCATGCGAGTATACTATCTAAGTTCTGACGGTAATAGATAGTATATCTCATGCACTCTCTGGTCGAAGCCTTTTTGTCCTTCCCCAGTTGAGTAAGATTTGTATCCCTGTTTTGGAATCGAATGTCCTTTTTCGTGGTTTTCTACCCAGTATCCGGTAGATATAATCCCCTTTTTGACGGTTATCATTATCCAGTACTCGGTATTGATATTCCCTCCCTCTTTTGGATAATTGTTCTGATTAAGCAATTTTATCCCCAGTGGGTCCTCTTTCATTCACCGTTTGCCGGTGATGTTTGTTACTCCCCTTTTTTGAGCATATCTCCCAGTAACCGGTGATATGTCTCCTGGATCGTTGCCTTTGTCAATGTATCCCTGGTGAGTCAGCTCTCATTTATCCTTTGTTGATAATGATTGTTTCTCCCTTTGATTGGTCATCATTATATATCTAGTTTTGGTATCCCGATGCCTTTCTTTTTCAGTCGATTTATCCTTTATTAACCCAGTAACCGGTTGTGGATAATCTTCCATGCGAGTATACTATCTATGTTCTGACGGTAATAGATAGTATATCTCATGCACTCTCTGGTCGAAGCCTTTTGTTCTTCCCCAGTTGAGTAAGATTCGTATTCCCTTTGCGGAATCGAATGTCCATCCTGTAAGTCGAGTTTGCTTTTTCAGCCCTCCTTTTTGGATGATGAGTGTTTTGGGAATATTCCCCAATTCACGCTTTGGTTGGTCACCTATTATATGCCCAGTAACCGGTATCCCTGGTGTTCCTTCCTTCTGCTCCCTATTATGACCTTGGTCCCCTGTGGAGTCAGATTTTCCTGAGTTGAGATATACCTTTTTAGGTCCTCCTCAGATGATTTGGTTGATTGATATCTCTCACCCTTATACCGGTCTTAGATATTCATTCTTCCCGAGCTTGTTACCCAGTAACCGGTAACACCTTATCCCGCTGCTTCCCCTAGAGAGTCTTTTTAGATTTCCCTAGCGGAGTTTCTGTTGTGGATATCCTTTTGTTGTGTTGGCGTTTTCCCCAATACATGCATTTTCCCCGGCAGGGAGGTTATGTTCATATCTTTCCCCAGCCTGAGTCCGAATTTTTATCCGAAGTATCCTTTTGCGGATAGTTTTGCTGTGTTGGCGTATTCCCCAATACATGCATCTTTGAGTCAGCTTGAGTCCTTCCATTGGATTTATTCCCTTTGGAAACTCTGTTCCCCGGTGTCAAGTCGTGACCTGCTCACGCGGTTTCAGTCCTTCACTCCCCTAGTTTTGAGTCGTGACCTGCTCACGTATTTCTTTTCTTATCCCCATAAGAGTCTCCGTTAGAGTCTCTGTTCCTTAGTGAGTGTATTACTCCTATGGATTGTCTTTTTTTCCGATGTCTTTTCTTCTTTGTGGACACATATCCCCAAAGAGTTTGTTTGTTTTGCATACATACATTTGCATCATGAGGTCTCTTAGGGACCAAAATTTGTCTCTTTGTTATTATTTAAGCCCATTCTACCTCGTCGAGAAGAAGATTTTAACCTTCACTTCTCTGGCTAGAATGACCTTAAATAGGGGCATCTGTAAGACCCCAATTTTGTCCCTAAGATCCCTCATGGCATCATAGCATTGCATTGCATACCCTCAAGGATAATTCAGCATCTTGGCTCCCTTTCCCTTTGGATGGGACTTCCTTGTGAGTGGTTTGAGATCACCAGGCATGCTTGAATTATATATCATTGCTTTTCTTGTTTTTGTTTACTAACCAAAAGCACAAAAATATGTCATTTACATTTTTGTTTGTAGCTCAAGCAAGCACCAGGTCAAGAGCTTCAAGAGGATCCTTTGTGCAAGAGATGAGGAATTTTTCTTGAGATGAGGACCACATGATCATTATAAAGAGCTTACATGAGCTAGGGTTCCATTTTGGAGCCATTTCATCAAGTGGTAAAGGCCCAAATTCATTTAGACATTTCATGGTCATCTGAGGACCAAAAAGTCAACTGTGCAGTCAACTGAGGACTATGAGGTGGGGGAAATGAGTTGATACACCTCAATCATGTTTCAATGAGGCCTATTCATCATTCTAAACATCTATCTTGAAGATTTTGAGGTCATGGCAAAAGTTACTAAAAATGGAAAGTGACCTGTAATTTCAAGTTTCCAAAAATGGCAAGTTTTTAGTCCACTTTCAACTTGACTTTTCAACATCAAAGAAGCTTCAAATGGATTTTTGGTGAACATGAAAGTTGTAGATCTTTGTCTCCCCTTTCCAAAAAGTCCTATTTCATGTTCATATGATGATTAGTTGAGAAGTTATGGCCAAATGATCACAAGGTGTGCATGGAAATTCAAAATGGCATAACTTTGGATACAAAGCTCCAATTTGGTCCATTCTTTTTGCAAAATACTCCTCATGACCAATACTTCTCAAAACAAGCCTTGCCATGCATGGAAAGAGTGTGAATACTCATTATTTCACATGTGTTCATTTTGGAGGGAATTTCCATAATTCAAAATTGGCTTATGATACAAGTAAGGCAACCATTCCATCATGACCATTGGTTGATTTTGAGTAAATTTGAAGCTTAACATGGAGCTTATCACGTGTAGCATGTGCATGGGACCTCATTGTGCATTTTTTCAAATTGATCCACATCTCTTTAATCATGATTAATACAAGGCTTAATTGGATTTCAGTGTGATTAGCATGCCATATAAATACCAAACCCTAACCATAATCACACAATAACAGAATTTTCATATCTCAAATTTTCAAGTTCCCTCCAATTTTCTCTCTCTTCGATTCTTCAATTTCTCCACACAAACACCAAAAATTCTTCAAGATTCTTGTTCATCATGCTTCATTTAGCAAGAATCAACCATTGGTTTGATCAATTCAGTCCATATTCGAGTTGTTCAAGTGCATATTCATGGAAATGGAAGTTTGAATTGAGCTAGATCCAGTCGGTTTCAGTGGATTCTCTTTGCACAAAGCTTCAAGTCAAGGATATTGGAGTAGATCTGGAGCTCTAGAGCAGTTGATAGCACGATTTCACCAACCTCCATTTCAAGTAAGTCAAAATTTCGTCATCTCCTTTTGCTGTTTTATGACCATAGAACTGTAGATCTCATTGTGTAGAGAACGTAGATATGATTAGAATTGAAAATGAATGAATATCGAGCATGTATGTTGAACTGGAAGTTTTGATCTCAATAATGTTTTACTTCGATCCGTGCAAGTTAGGAGGAATTAGATGAAATTGATTTGATATTTGGATTCCTTGTTGAAAACCGGTTCGATTGATGTATGATTCATGAAATTCTGGAAAAAAATTGTCGTTGACTCCGCCGGAGATGGCCGAAGAAGATGACCGGAGACTGTAGCTCCGGCATCTGGTTTTTAGGGTTTGCTTGCTGTGTTGGCTGCCATGTGTGCTCCATGTGGCTCATGCGTGTCTGTTTCATTGGCTATGCTTACTTTGACTGTGCCACGCGTTATTTGACCTGATGATGTGGTGTGCCAACGCGTTTAATGAAACACATCGTTTCATTTAGCTGGCGTGGCTTCCATGTATGCGCTTATGTGTGTGAATGATTGGCTCCGTTTGCTTTGACTGGCCACGCGTTGCTTTGACTTGCTGAGTGGCACGCTGATGTAGATTAATGAAGCTGTGCGTTTTGATGTTTGAATATGGACCATTTGATTGCTTTTGCGTGCTAGATCATGTGGTTGTGATTAATTCTGGATTATTTCAAATAATGCTTTCCCTCCATTTTATTTTTGTTATGTCAATTATTTTATTCATCTTATAAAAATCATAAAAAATAGAAAAATGATCCAAATTAACTCCAAATTTTTTTCATAGATTTGCTTTTATGTCTAGTTTTTTTTAGTATTATTTTCATGAATTGTTGATGTATGATTTTTAATGTGTGAATTTTTTGATCCATGCCATGCTATTTTGATATGTTACATTCAATGCTTTGTGGAATCTTCATCTTTGATCCAATTGATCTGATTTTTTATATGTTCAATCTTCACTCACGATATGATTTTTGAGCACTAGTTTGAATTTTTTTCTCATATGCTATCATTGTTTTTGACACATGTAGATATAATGTGACAATTTGTGTCACATTTTTGGCATTCAATTTGTGCATTTTTGTTCATCTATCATTTAAACTTTTCTGGATTTGATTTTTTGCATAATGATTATTCATGACATGAAGAACTTGCATAAAACATTTCATAGCCATTGCATGCTTTTCTGTTTTGATTTGGATTTTCTAAATTGGAAGTTCACTTTGTGCACATTTGCTTGCCTTTGCTTTACATTGATCATTTGAGTTATTTTCTTTTTGAATTGATGCTAGTCCTTTTGAGGACATTTTGTGACATGTTTGAATGTGCATTATATGGAAGATTGAGTTCTGTTTTGATCATTTGGTTTGGTTTTGAACTTAGTCTTTGTACTAGTGTTTTGTGTATAAACTAATTGTGCTTTGTGTTTCAGGTTTGGACATTTAGCATTGATGGTTGATTTGTTCTCACTTTGTGAGATGCAAATGATTTGAGTTCTAACTCTTGTTTGTTTTGTAGGTTCTAATTGATGTGCTTGAGCTCATTTGAGTGCTTGATCATTGTTCATTGAGTTGTGTAACTTAGAAAGATTCACTGTTTGTCTGTTTGTTTTCTGATTGATCTCAAGAGAGGAACTCTTGTTTGTTTTGTAGGTTCTAATTGATGTGCTTGAGCTCATTTGAGTGCTTGATCATTGTTCATTGAGTTGTGTAACTTAGAAAGATTCATTGTTTGTCTGTTTGTTTTCTGATTGATCTCAAGAGAGGAACTCCTAGTGTGGTTTTATTTCTTAACCATCACCCTTTTTCTTCATTTCCCCACCCTAACCCAAACCAAAATCTTTTGTGCAAACATTTGACTTTGTTTTCAACATTAGAAACCTAAGCCTTATGCTTTTGATTTTCAAACTTTCTTTTCATAATACTCATTTTGAATTGAATCTTTAAGTCAACTTTGACCATTTTTGTACATACTTCTAATTGGTAAATATATTCCATTCAAATGTGCTTTTTGTGGTTTCAATGTCCACTTTTTAATCGAATTTTTTCATAACCTTGAGATATTAGGTTTGAGTTATCTTTGTGGTAGGTATAATACTCACCTCTGTCCTTAGTGATGGACAATGAGCCTTCCATGCTTATTATAGGGTTAACCCCTCAGTAGCATGTTGAAGCTATCCTCACATGGTGGACTTGTGATTTTTCAGGTTGAGTTTTCTCCCTTTGATAACAAAAGACCTTAAGGCTTTTGGACCAATCAATCCACTCATTTGTTTTGAAATTTTTTACCCGAACTATAAGGTTTTGATCCTAATCTTTTCATAAGAGGGTACGTAGGCAATGGGTTTATCCATCCAAACACAAAATGTAAATACTTGTATATTCTTTTCTCATCTCTTCAATCATGTTTGCACAAATAAAAAATTTCATAAACAATAACCTTTGCAACAAGCGTGAAAAGGGCTCCCTAGGAGTACCTAAGATGTTTTGGGTGCCTAACACCTTCCCATTGCATAACCAACCCCCTTACCCAGATCTCTGTTTCTTTTACTAGTTTTGTTTGTAAGACTTTTAGGGTTTTGTTCGCTTTCTAACCTTTCCTTTGGATAAATAGAAGTGCGGTGGCGACTCGACTTTGTATGATTTATCGTGGATTTAGTCAATATCTCCAATGGTAACGAATACACCGCTACATTATTCTTCATTTTTGCTCTTCTTTAACTTATTTTGATCCGTTTCTTCGACTGAAAACATGCAATGACAGTGTGTCACAAATTCTCGAATGTACCTTTAATATACCTCTCACACTCAATCTTTAGAGTTGAAGATCTATATGTGGAACCTTATTTTGCAGGTTACTTCTAGGTGCGTGCCTTTAATAAGGACATAAGCTTTTAATGATGATAACTAATGTCTAATGAAGACAACTAGTCCTTAATGACTAGTCAAGCACAAGAGATTAAATAGTAAATGATGCAAACCAGGATATTAGGAATTCATTAGACTTGACTATTTGACGATGGCAACCAAATTGAATATAACTCAAACCTCATCTCAAGTGAACTCAAACGAGTTTCTACAAGAAAAAAAGCATCAGACAAGTCTTGAAGTACAATAAAGCCCTGCCTCAATTAGTGTGAGTGAATACTTTGTAAGGCATAATTGCATTCTCATAAAAAATAACGGCTAAATCACACACACACACACACGAAAATAATTTTTTAAACAGATTTTTCTCAATAAAATATTTTCAAAAATGTATTGAAGTCATGCCATATGAGTTGGATGTTGTCTGAAAAGCTCTGGGAATTTTTTTGTCTTTGTCAATCGATTGATACATTGAACCAATCGATTGGTTCAGTTCAAAAATATTTCATAACCGATTAGGACAACATCCTTATTAGGTATAACGGATAAATATCTTTTCTTTCCATTTTTAACTTGGTAATCAATTAAATTGGAGACAACCAATCAATATGTATACGTTGCCAATCGATTGGCAAGTCATAAATTGGCCTTTAAATGATTTCCTTTTTGAGCCAACTTCTAGCCTATAAATAAAGGTCTCTTCCTTCATTTCAAAACATTCAGAATCATGTTTCATTTCACACTTCTTACTCTCTCTCTCTAAAAAATCTTTTTTGTTGACTTTTTCTCACTAAGATTTTGGCCGAAACGCTTTTTGAGAAAGTCTTTTTGCGAGTGAGTAAGTTATAATTCTAGAAGGATAGATTTGTAATTTCATCAAGGAACTTTTTCTTATACCTTGGTTGAATATTTTATTGAGTTAGGGATTATTTTTTTGGGTTCGAAGCTAAACCCGTAAAAAGCTTAGGTCTGAGATTTGTGTGATCAAGTCTCCTGTATAGGTTCATGATGAGACCACGATAAAATCTCATAGATTATGGGTTAGTCTGTGATAAAACTAAGATTAGGTTAAAACTTATCCCGATATTAAAAGCTCTTTTCGATTCGAGATCAACTTGGTGATAAAATCTCACAGGCTCTTGGTTAGCTTGTTATAAAATCAAGGTTTAGGTTCGAGAGCTCATCCAGGTGTTAAAAGCTCCCAGAGTTTGTTTGAAGCATGAAGACTAACCGCTCCAAGATTCTTGTGGAAATGAGACTAACCACTTCGATCCTCCATTTGGAAGGAAGACTCACCGCTTTACTGCATAGTTTATTGTTTGGTTGGAAGTTATCCATAAAAAAATCTTGTATAAAGGGGTTCGAGAGTTTAACCTACTAAAAGCTCTTAAGTTTATTGGATACTCTCGATATCAATTCTTGGGGAGAGTAGTAGGTCTTTTTCTTTGTTTGACCGAACCTATATAACTTCCAGTGTCTTCTCTTTTCCCTTAACTCTTTAATTCTTGCACTTTATTTTCTGAAATATTATTTTTCCGCTACTTAATCTCAAGCACCTTTCAAGAATATTTTCAAACTCTGATTTTAAATCCAAATTGTTTTCAATACCAAGTTTTTCTGAAACACACAATTCACCCCCTTTTGTGTGTGAAGTCACATGTTAAACACCATAAAAATGATTTCTTGATAAAGGTTGAAGATGATGAATAGTGTCTGAAGAATCTCACATACAAAATTAATTCTCATGGGATCCATATTCTAGGAGGCTAATCACAAGGTATTAACAAGGAGATAGGTGTCGGTGAATGAAGAACACACACTTGGATTCTCTCGAGGTTCTTGGCAAAAATGGGTTCCTTGATTCTTGGTGAATATTTTGAGATTGATCAATTCAATCCAAGATTCATCAACTCTCCTCTCTTGATTTTCTGTTTTACTACAAAAATACACAATAGTGTAACAAGAGATTGTGTTACCACACACTCATTATATTTGATTTTTGGTCATATTCTCTATATATCATATAGAAGAAGAAAAAAAGAGGTACGAGCTATGGTGCAAAAGGGTAGACACACAAGAAAAACATAGAAACAATAAGATTTTACCAAATTATGAGTTAATGATTCGAATCAAAGAAACAATGACTTGAATTAAAGGTTGGAAAGTAGAGGATTGATGTCATGATTCGAGTCATGCGCTACTTATGATTGGAGTCAAAGAGTGTTGTGATTCGAACAAAAAAACTCT
This sequence comes from Lathyrus oleraceus, assembly GCF_024323335.1. Taxonomy (NCBI): domain Eukaryota; kingdom Viridiplantae; phylum Streptophyta; class Magnoliopsida; order Fabales; family Fabaceae; genus Lathyrus; species Lathyrus oleraceus. The sequence goes on along the minus strand of NC_066584.1, from coordinate 436,674,081 downwards.
CATGATTCGAATCAAATGAGACAATGAAAGATTATCTCTTTCAAGGAAGGTTATGATTCGATTCAAACTCTACATGATTCAAATCAAGCTTCACAACAACATTTATTCAAGTATTTTAACTTGTGATTCAAGCTACACTCACTCCATTGACTTAAATCAAATTGTTATGCTAAAAAATAAAATATTATCATGGATACTCAACTACTAATTTATTGAATGAGGATGATCTCAAATGTACAACACTAAACATAGTCGAAGCGAATAAATACAAATGAATTAACAACGAATTACAAACATATGTTAAATCAAATAATGCACATACACGCAAATTACAAATATGTGATAAATCAAATTAAATATATACACACAAATTGACAGATCATCAAATTAAAAACAATATTAATGACTATTGCAATTTCACTCTCATCCAGCATTATCTCGTCAACAACTCAGATGCAATATCCGAGCCACCAACACAACACACACAATATCCGAGCCCCACACACACTAACACATTATTAGTTGATAATTAATTAATTTTAATATTATTTTTTATTTAATTTAATCTATTTATTTTTACTTATTTATTTGTCTTAAATATAGTTGATCGTGATCCATCGATGTTAGTTTTTAATATTAATTTTAATATATTATATCAAATATATCATTTTAATATTTTTAAAATATTATATTAATAAAAAAAATAATTTATAATTTGAATATTTAAAAATCAATTATAATTAAATCACATGAAATTAATTAGATTTTAATCCTTCAAAACTGATTTGTGAATATACTTTTGTATTTAAATTTAAACGTGTATCTGTCCTAAAACTAATTCAAATATCATCACCAACGCCCTTACTCGAATATTCCTTTATTCTAACTGACTTGTTTTTATGTGATAACATTTTTAAAAACAAAGCCCGTGACTAGACACGTGAATTTGAAAATGTTATCTGAACATTTTTCAGCTACGAGACATATGATGGCAGGGTTAGTTGGTTTCTCAGTAACATTTCTAATAAGGACCGTTCTATGATTTTGATATTTGTTTGTCTTATGTGTAAATGTTAGAAAAGAAAGAGAAAGCAGAAGAGTATTAAGAATATGAACTTTCTCAAATAAATTCTATGGAATCCAGAAATAGGATAGTTGCTTTTTTTTAAACGGTAGCAACATATAGAAACAAACATATTGTGTCATTTTCTTTACCAGAGTTTGGAAGAGAAGAAGGAACTTTCTCAAAGTAATATATTGAAGCAAAACTCAAGCTTTGCAACAGATGTAAATCCATTTACAACAAATTATTCAGTCTCAACATGGACGATTGGACTGTGTGTTTTCACTTTGTTGCTAGAATGATTTTTCTACACAATGCCATCAACAAGAAATTAAAGCATGGAAAAGATGGTGGCCCTTTCCATCAGTACAGATTCCATCTTTCCACTTTAGACAAAGTGATAAGGGCAAGAGCAAGGGTTAGGTATTGTTGCAGTTTTATTTTGTGACATGATAGGGGTTATGTGACATATATTTTTACTAAATTATCATATATATATATATATATATATATATATATATATATATATATATATATATATATATATATATATATATATATATATATATATATATATATATATATATATATATAATTATATATATATATATATATATATATATATATATATATATATATATATATGTGTGTGTGTTTTTGTTTAAAAGCTAGGTTTAGTGTTGACCTCCAATGGGTTAAACTCAATAAATTGATTTAAATGGTTATGATACATTAAAAAAAACACATTCGATATTACTAAAACTGAAATTGATAAACCTAAGAAACCAATTCGCAACATAAAATTAATAAAATTAAAACCTATTGTTTTTATAAATTTAATATTTTATTTATTCATCTTAACCACTAGCACTTGAATACAACAATTTCTCCTATAAGCGTGAGTTTCTCAAGTCCAATAATAAGTTTCAACACATGATCCAAGTTCAATTTCTCTAATCAAGACTTTGTGATGTCATTTGTGGGAGAATTCAAAGAAGGTGGTAGTAACAATGAGATTCATGCTCTAGAATCAATAGAGAAAAAAACATTACAACTCAAAATCTTAAGACATCAGATATATGAATAATATATTTTGTATGGTTAGAATTTTAGGTTACAAATGTAATATTACATGTTTTAGTGTCATTATTTAATTAGAAAAAACTATTGCGCTCTAATTAATATTAAGCTTGTGGCTAAAAGCATAAATATCATGAAAAGTAAGGTTATTGTGTCGATAACATAAGTCAATATATCTAATTTGATGAGGGGGCAAATTAAAATATTGAAAACTAAGAAATAACCATAAGGTTATTTATATGGGTTATGATCCTCATTTATAGAGCGATTAAAAACACACGGTTTATAAAGATTTTCTCTTCATCCCCATCAGAGGAGACTCAAGAAACTCTAAGAAACTCTATAAATTGGAAGATCACATACCCGCAAACCTTCAACAATTTCAACGCTAAACTCAGGTACACAAACCTTCGTTAACTGCCAGACACATCTTCTAGATGATGATCATCATCGTTGGATGACAGACTGACCCTACTAGTTAATAAATGGTGACAGCAGTCACGACCTTTGACGGCTTGACTGTCTCCCTATCTAACTTTTGGGTATTTATTATTTTGTTCAATTTTGTTCGAATTTGGCTATATATTGTATTTCATACAATAGTTTAACCTTGTAGATGAGCCAATTGAAATGAAAAGTCACCAAAGTGACCTCTTTCATGGAGATTACTTATGAGAAATGTTAAATATTTATTTAGTGTGTGTGATTTTCCAGGCAAGTATCAACTGACCCAAAAGATAGTTGATGTTTGATGGGATTTCATACACACCTGTGATGGTAAATATGTGATAATGATAAGGTTTCACATGTGAATGATAAATCAATCCAAATAGAGGTTTATTATTTGACATGTTTTATTATCAATGTTTGAACATAATAGCAAGAGTGCCTCTAACAGTCAATATTATTGTCCAAAGACTTGATATTGATGGTGCACTAGGTATATTGAGATGGGTTTTGTCATAATTTGAACATATTGATGATTAAGTTTAATTTTCTTTTATGTGAGTATATTTAAAATGTTTCTTTTTTTCTATTTTAATCTACAATTGCTTCGATATCTGCTAATATGAATTCGGTTCTGGTCCTTAATGGGAAAAGTTTCAAAGACTGAAAGGAGAACATGAAAATTGTTCTTGGCTGAATGGATTTTTACCTTGCATTAAGGATGGAGCATCCACCTTCTCATACAGAATCTAGCACCTCTAAACATAGGAAATATTATGAGAAGTGTGGTCGCTTCAATCGCATGAGTCTCATGATCATTAAGCGCGACATTCCAAAACGCAGCGGAAGTTAAAAATTCTCCTTTAATGATCCTTACGAATGGGCATGATCAGTGATAGAATTGTTACCTCTTGTGGCGATTGTAACCTTTGATGTAGATCTACGGAGCGATCAAGAACGTTGAACAATGACAACGCCTCTACTCAGTCCACACGAACGGATTCCTTCAATCTCAGTGCTAGCTGCTACGAATGAAGGCTTTGAGTGAGAGAGAGAGAGAGAGAGAGAGAGAGAGAGAGAGAAAGAAACGAAATTGCAACTGCTAAATGCTTCTACACAAGGGTTCTATTTATAGAACCACTTGTGTGGGCTTCAAGCTAAAAAGCCCACTTAAGTGTATGTGGCCCATATCTTATAATATGCCAAATTCACTTAAGCGCGTGGTACCTTACCATATTTCATATTCTACTTAAGTACACTGTACCTTACGATGTTCTACAATTCACTTAAGTGCACCGTACCTTACGGTGTTTCTTAGTTACTCTATCTCTCATCAATCCGTCCTTTGTGTGTGACCCTGTAGGTTTTCGCGACATTGGCAATTATATTAAATCACGTATTTAACATAATAAACAGTGAGCGGTATCTAGTAACACATCACTGCTACCCAAGACACGAAAATGTCATGTGATCTGACAAATCCTTCTGTGATAATACTAATGTGCATAATTACCCTTTTGCCCTTATGTTTATATTGAACACAAGGCATATACCGTGTCATCCTTGTCCAGTTCAATATTGGGCCCATAGACATTTATCCTGTTACGCAGGATGGGCAAATTCCATCTAAGTCACTCATGTCCCTAGCATGCTTCGTGGAGTACCCATCAACTGTCTTTATGGTCATCCAATTACGGACAATGTTTGATCAGCAATAAGGCACTCGACTCTACATCTAGGGTCCATAATGGTTTCAGGTCGAAGGGTGGTATACACCATTATCACCATGAGAATAACTTATGACACTTTGCATAACATTCTATATAGTATTCTCATAGCGGGTCAATCCAGTATAAATATTACTCTTAATATTCATACCTATGTTTAAGACTTGATAACTCCTTATCCATGATCCATGAGATGTGATCATCAATATATAAACATAATAGTCTTCATGCTTTAATATTATCCCACTTCACAATAAAGCTCGACTACGGATACTTTAAGAATAGTGTCCCTATGTTTAATGTGATCTCATGATTAAGTCATACTTGATACATTAAACGAGCTAGCTATTCTAGGGACTTTATTAAACAAACATAATAAAGAAAAAGCCTTTTATTATTAATAAATAATTTGATACAAGTACCAAAAGTATTGGCCTCTAGGGCTTACACCAACATCTAGCACCTCTAAACATAGGAAATATTATGAGAAGTGTGGTCGCTTCAATCGCATGAGTCTCATGATCATTAAGCGCGACATTCCTGAGGTCTTTAGGGGCATTATCTCGAAAGAGATAACAAATGCCCAAGATTTTCTTGATGAAATTGAAAAACACTTTGTAAAAGGAGATAAGGCAGAAAAAGTACTCTTCTTCAGAACTTGATCTCCATGAAGTATCAAGGCAGATGAAATATGAGGGAATACATTATGGACATGTCAAACATTGTTTCAAAACTTAAGGTGTTAAAGCTTGAGCTGTCGGAAGACTTGCTCATTCATTTAATATTTCTTTCTCTTCCTTCATAGTTAAGTAAGTTTCAGATATGTTATAACTGTCAAAGGGAGAAATGGTATCTCAATGAGCTCATTTCATTTTGTATGCAAGAAGAGGAAATGTTGAAGCAAGATAAGGCAGAAAGTGATCATTTTATTAACACCTATAATAATAAGGGAAAAAGAACAAAAACTAATGAGCCCAAGAATGAAGCTGCAAATGTCTTGGTCTATTTTGAGGACAATTTAGCTTTAGTTCCTATAAACACTTGGTGGTTAGAATCTAGTGCAACTACTAATATTAGTGTTTCAATGAAGGATTTCCTGAACTACCGAAAGCCAAATGATATTTAAAGATACATCTATGTTGGAGATGGAAAGTCGATGGAGTTTGAAGTTGTAAGGCATTTTCGATTATTAATGTGCATTGGATTTTATTTGGATCTGAAAGACACTTTTGTGGTGCCGTTATTTAGACGGAATTTAATTTCGGTTTCTTAATTTGGACAAATCAAGTTATTTATGTTAATTTGGAAATAATAAATTCAAGTTGTTTTTCAATTCAAATATTGTTGAAATAGGTTCACTTATGGGTCATGATAATCTATATTCGTTGGACATAGTAGCTACCTATGGCAAATCCTTAAATGTGGAATCACGTGGTACTAAGTGTAAAGTTGATAATAATTATTTAGGATCATTATGGCATAAGCGCCTAAGTCACATCTCTAAAAATAGAGTTGAGCGACTAATGTCAGATAGAATTTTGGTTTCCATTAACTTCACAAACTTTGATGTTTGTATCGATTGTGTTAAAGGAAAACTGACCAAAACCAAGAAACTTGGTGCATATAGAGCTACATATGTCTTAGAATTGATACATACTAACATTTGTGGACCATTTCCCGCACCTTCTTAGAATGATCAACAATATTTTATATCATTCATAGATGATTACTCTAGATATGCATACATATTTATTGTACATGAAAAGTCATAATCATTGGATGTGTTCAAATCATTTAAGGCTGAAGTTGAGAATCAACTCATCAAAATAATTAAGATAATCAAATCTGACTGTGGCGGTGAATATTACGGAAGATATGACGGTTCAGGTGAACAATATTCAGGGCCTTTTTCCAAATACCTAGAGAAATATGGAATTGTCCCACAATAAACCATGCCATAGTCACCTATCATGAATGGTGCAACTGAAAGACGAAACCATACTTTTAAGAATATGGTTAGGAGTATGATTTGTCATTCTACCCTGCCAGAGTTACTTTGGAGAGAGACACTAAAGACTGCAGCTTACCTTCTAAATAGTGTCCTAACCAAGGCAGGTACCAAAGCATCTTATGATCTTTGTACTGGGCAAAAGCCTAAGTGAAACATCTTAATGTATATGGATGTCCAGCTGAGACAAGGCCTTATATGCCAAATAAAAAGAAATTGGACTCCCGGATAATGAGCAACTACTTTATTAGTTATTATGAAAGATCTAGGGGCTATAAGTTTTATGATCCCAAATTAAACTCAATTTTTGAGAAGGGAACAACCATATTCTTTGAGGATATTGAGTTTGGGGGAAGAATAAGGTTAGAGACTTTGTTTTAGAGGAAGAATAACTAACAATTCTAGAACTGATTCATACAGTTGCTTTTGATCAAGCAAGTAACGAACCTCCACAAGACATTGTTGAATTACCTTTTAATCAAGATGCTTTGATTATTCATAAAGAACAAACTCAAAATCCTCCAGAAAAAGTGTTACAAGAACCAATACCTATGTGGAGATTCACTAGATAAAGGTGAAATGATATTTTGGATTATTACATAGTCTTTCTCCAAGAACATGAGGAAAATAATGGTATGATAAAATTTGAACCAATCAACTTTCGCTAAGCCATGCATGATTCCAACTCATAAAAGTAGGTTGAAGCAATGAAGGAGGAGTATAAGTCCGTGTAAGATAATTAGATTTGGGAACTTGTCCCGATACCAAAAGGTGTGAAACCCATTGGTTACAAATGGATTTTTAAGACCAAGCGGGATTTTAACGGTAATGTGGAGAGATATAAGGATCATATTGTGGCTAAAGGTTATACTAAAAAGGAACGAATTGACTTTTAAGAGACTTTCTCTTTAGTTTCATCGAGAGATTCTTCTAGGAAAATCATGGCTCTTGTTGCACATTATGATTTGGAACTCTGTCAAATCCATGTCAAGACAGAACTCCTTAATGGCAACATTAATGAAACGATCTATATGGTGCAACCAGAAAACTTTGTGTCGGTAGTCTCAAAGAATACGATTTTCAAAAATTGACAAAATCCATTTATGGACTAAAGAAGGTGTCTCGTCAGTGGTACCACGAGTTCATGAAGTAATTCTCTCATTTGGTTTTGAGGTGAATGTTGTTGAAGATTGTGTGTATCACAAATCTAGTGGGAGCAAGTAATATTCTTTATCTTGTATGTTAATGACATACTACTTGTCGCCAATGATATATGCATGATGCACAAAACCAATAAATTTCTGTCAAGAAAATTCAAAATGAAAGATCTTGGTGACGCCTCCTTTGTATTAGAAATTCAGATACATCGATACGATCTCGAGGTATTCTAAGATTATCACAAAAGAGATATATCAAAAATGTGCTTAAAAGGTTTGACATATATGAATATAAAATAGGGGATACTCCAATTGCAAAGGGAGACAAATTTAGTCTTAATCAGTGTCCAAAAGGAAACTTAGAAATTCAAGTAATGCAAAATACTCCTTATGTGTCAACTATAGGGAGTCTTATGTAGGCCTAAGTGTGTACGCGTTCGAATATTGCGTTCGTAGTTTGGATGTTAGGCAGATATTTGAGTAATCCAGAAATTGATCATTGGAAAGCATCCAAAAAGGTTTTGAGGTATTTAAAGAGATCATAAAAGATTATATGCTCACATATAGGAGGTCAGACCAGTTAGAGATCACCAGATACTCAGACTTATATTTTGTTGGATAAGATAGTAAAAGATCCACTTTAGGTTATATCTCCATGTTGGCTGGTGGTGCAGTTTCTTGGCGTAGTGTCAAGCAAACTCTTACAATTTCATCCACCATGGAAGAGAAATTTATAGCATGTTTTGAGGCATCTAACCATGAGATTTGGTTGAGAAACATTGTCATTAGGCTGAGAATTATGGAAGGAATTGAAATACCATATAAGTTATACTATGACAATAAATCAGTCGTCCTATATTCCAATAATAATAGGAGTTCGACTAAGTCAAAATATATTGACATCAAGTTCCTAGTTGTTATGGAAAGGGTACAAAGTGGACAGATTACCATATAATACTTAGGGACAAACTCCATAATAGCGGGTCCTCTTACAAAAGGTCTTTCACCCATGGTCTTTCATGAGCACACTGCTCACACGGGTGTTTTAAAATTTGAGGAATCTTTAGTTTGATATGAGTTAATCATTTATGGATTCTATGTTATGTGTTTGATATTATGTATGCATACTCTAGTTTTGAATAATTTTTTATTTATAAGTTTGATATTCATCTATTTATATTTTATACAATAAGGTTATTGAATGATCTCACTAAAATAAAGTGGGACCAGTTTAAAATCGACATGTACAAACCAACTTCATGTGATTTTCAAGCTACACATTTCGTGATGAATCTATGTCATTTAGTGATGTCACTATTAATGATTATTTATGAGTTTTAGTTATGATTGATATGACAAAAATCACTTTGGTTCTATGTATTGGCATAACTAATGGACAAGATAACTTGGATATACTTGAAGTATATAATGGTAAATTTTGAGCACATAAAGTCGAACACGTGTGTAAAGTTACATATGTGATCGGTGGGAGATTGTTAGAATTTTGGGTCACAAATATATTATTACATCTGTTATGATCATTATTTAATTAGTCAAAACTATATTGGTCTAATTAGTATTACGTATGTGGCTAAAAACATAAATATCATGAAATGGAAGGTTATTGTGTTAGATATCATAAGTCAATATCTAATTTGATGAAAAGTCAAATTATAATATTGAAAACTAAAAAATAACTCTAAAGTTATTTATACTGGTTATGGTCCTCATTTGTAGAGTGATTGAAAAAAATATGATTTATTAGGATTCATTCTTCATCTCCATCAGATAAGACTCAAAAAATTATAAGGAACTCTACAAATAGAAAGATCACGTACCTACAAACTTTCTGCTTTAATTCTTTGATTGGATTATCATATGGGTTAAGAGGATATGAATTGATGGGTTATCTACTCATAGAAATTAATTTAAAATTTTATTTTTGATTTTTGTACAGTTGAAAATCATACGGTAAAAAATATATCTAACATGTATATCCAACATATTGTCCATTTATATTGATATGAGAATAACTCGCTCACATTTAGATCGAACAATCTCTTCCACTAGTACAAGCCTCTCTTTCATATAATAAAATCTAACCCTCCCTCTAAAAAAAACAAGCTTTGATAGCATTTGTTATAGAGTATGAGAAAGACAAAAGTAACAACACATAAATGTTTTATCATTGAAACAAAATAAAAAAACATTATGACTAATTAGAATTCATATTTCCTCCATTTTTTATTATAAGTCGTTTTTGACATTTCACGCATATTAAAAAATATAATAATTGTGATATAAAAAAGAGAAATTATGAAATATTTTACAAAATTATCTTTTATTAATGATATTGGAAAGACAAATTAATAATTAATATAATTGAAAGGAGATAAAATAATAAATATTTAAGAGTATAATAAAAAAAATAATATTAATAATTTATTAATATTATAAAATAATTTATATCGTGATACAAAATATTTTTTTTAAAAATAATTTTATAATAGAAATGGAGGAAGCATAAGTCAAATTATTTATTCAAATGAATTCATTTTAACGGTACCACAAACACAAGAACAGGGGCGAGGTTATTTGTGAATTGATTTCCTTAGTATGTGTGAAATCAGTTAAATTTTCTGACAAGAGTGCGCCTAGGAAACTTAACTCCATTACCAAGACCCTTTATGCCATTGTTACTATTGACCTAAGTAAAGTTTACTTTTTCTCTCTCTTAATTATAAGTTCCTTTTTTCAAATAGTATTTTTTTTTTTTTAGTTTTGACATTTTTTATGTGAATTTTACTGTATTTTTTTTTTTAGTTTTGACATTTTTTATGTGAATTTTACTGTATGTTATGCCAATTAGATGTTTAGGAAAATTGATTTTTCCGTTAAAATCACTTTATACATATGCTTTCTTACTCTTAGGTAAGAGTTAGAGCATTTGTTCTTGAGAAAATATATACTGGTTGTGAAACAACGAGGATCACATGAAAGGCCACTAAATTAAACATGCATGTAACCAATTAGAAAATTAATGGGATAATATTTTTAAATTAAATATTCTTAGAATGATGGCCACAAGCAACAACTTGGCCAATATGGAAAAACAAAGGAGATGATATCTAACTTGGATGACTCTTACCTATTGTTCTGCCTTAGAACTAGAAATTAGGTGTAGGCTAAAGAGGAATTTTGAATCGATGGCATTGATCTTTAATACGGCGGTATGGAGTAGATATGCAAGATTAATACTCCAACGCTCAGGTCAATTCAAGATTCATGACGCATGTACTGGAAAGTGTAGCTTGCATTTCGCATAAAGTGACTATTATATATTGGATCATATGGAGTGGATTAATATAAATTTGAGCCTTTGTCTGGTCTAGAACAATTTCTCCCGATGTTAGCTGAGCGCTTTGGGAATCGGGAAGTTTTCAGCGGTAGTGGCCGACCTCTGAGGATATCATTCGCTTCAAATTAGAAGTGGAAACACTTGGATTCAGGTGAAAACGTAACGGGAAACAAGCACATTAAATGCATTTCCATCATTGAAATGTTTAGCTGTTTCTTTCGGACATGTGGGCTGAAGTGACTAGTTAGGACATATTGTTGCTTGTAGTGCACTCGAGTTTGTTTAATTTTCCAATGGAAGTTTCAACCATTGATTTTATAACTTCTCATTGTCGCTAATTTGGTTCGTTTAATCACCTTCATCTATATATATGGGTGGTTGAGCACAAATAAATTTTTTTACAATCCTTGATATTCGGTTTCCATTCATAAGCATTTCTTATTAGGGGATGATATGTACTTTTATTTATTTTCTTATGTTGCATATATTTTATTTAATTGGATATTGAACCATTTTTTAAAACTTATTGTTGTTAAGGATTTTTATGCCGACTATTTTATAATTTATGCTGCTTATCAAACAATTTCATTTTTCAATTATGTGGTTTAAATATGAGTTTGGTTGTTGTTCTATTTGGAGAATATTTGTGTTATACATGTTTTATTTATTTAATTGCAAAGTCGGAAAGTAGGGTGTTACACTATGGAGATTATCTTATGACCTCTTGTATGATCTGTCACAATCGATTACGAGAATTTTTATTTAAACTTATTTTAAAATCTGAGTTCATGCATTCTAACTCCATTACGAAAGTAAGGTGTTCTCAGGTATCGACTGTAGCCAAAAAGGATATGTGTTGATACTGGAGCACAGATTTTTAAACAACCAATTCCAAAACAGTGAAAGCGCTTCGACGAATTTGAGAAAACTAAATAAATAAGCAAAAGTAACGAATCATCGACGAATAATCTGATCGTGTAAAAGCAGGTATTTCCCATATTGATCTATTTTCTCTAATTTACGCGGAATTCTTGTAATAGAATGACATGGATCGTGCGATTGTGTTAGAGTAAGTACCATAACCCCATGTTCTACTTGCCTCAATTGAGATTTAAGTGATTTTACAAATAAGTTGTTTTCATTTAAGTTGTTTTATCAAAATTCATATTTTTGATTTCTCTAATATACATCGATATGACGAAATTCGGTACTTAAGTCATTAGTCTTTGTGGTTCAATATCTTTTACTACTTTGCACAACCGTGCGCTTGCGACTGTATTACGGGATGACTAGGTCGCCAAATTACCCTTAAATGGGATAATCAAGCACACACGTGGAAAGTCCTTAGTGTAGTCTTTAACATAATCCCAATTTAGATACATGGAAAATGGTGGAAGATCCATGCCTGAAAATGGTTCAGATGAAATATCATTAGGTGTAGCACAAGTATTATGAAATTAATATCAATAAGGAATATACCGTTGCTTCCTGGAATATTCTCATTTTTCATAAAATATCTTCAACTAACTTATGGTATAGGTAAACCAAGCAAGATGTCCCCCAATTGTATTGGTGAATCCTCTCTAAGTCAATGAAGTATTTAATATAGACAACATCGACATAAGTCACACTTTTGTCCATAAATATGTTTGTGCCAACTAAAAATAGGAAGTATGTCCTGAATGCATATACTCTATGATGGACAACCTATGCATCATCACCCGTAACATCCACAACTATATTAAGCTGGTTAATATAATTTTCCAATAAAAATGAAATCTAGCATGATATCCACTAGTGTCTTGTATCTCACTTTAGGCTTTACCCGAATCAACTCTTAATTTTTTCACCATCAGACTGAGTTCTTCAGGACTATTAATTCTAAAGTGATCAAACAATCTTCTTGTGATTGAAGGATGTACGAGGCTCGATACATCACAAGGGTGATAATCATCTTATCGATCGAAAGATGAAATGACGACGTCTCTACATTCCATCTCTCAACAAATGCATACAATAGACCATGGTTAATATAACCATATCAAATCCTATAAAATTCCTTCACCCCGATTAGCTCCAAAACTTCATGAAATCATGGTTCATTATGTTGTGATATCTTTTCTATCTTCCTACAACGGTTTATACATTTTAACATCTCACAGTACTACAAAAATAAATTAATTAGTATCAAATAGTTCAATTAGTATGATATAGATGTTTAAAAGAGTAAATAAACATTTATGTTACCTTTCTCTCTCTCGTATGTGCCTCACAACCTGATGTGCATATAGTAGAAGTAGTGAAATTTCTCTAGGGGGCTCTCGAAAAACTATCTAGTGTAGCAGTATCAAGCTTAACTACAGGATGTGGATCATCCACATGTACAACAACATGAGTGGGAGCAACGAGTGCTTCATTATGTGTAAGAGATACACAACCCTGGGAAAAGACTATCTCAGTAGTACGAGATGCTTCTCCAATACCTCACGTCGATTTAGCTCTCTCGTGACGCACAAAAGCATGCTAGTTTTTAGTAAGGAGTCCACCGAGATGTAATCTCACCCCATTTCACTTTGTTTTATTTCTTTCAAATAAGCATGTTTCAATGGGTAAGAATTTTGCGAGTTAGAATCATTGGAGTAAAAACTCTTTATGACCAATCTTTTGTATTACTCTTTAAGCTATTTTGTGCAAAGGTTCTTTAAACCATTCAATATCGAACTTAAGTATCTCATATTTCTTTTACGAATCTTGAACTAATGAAATAGTCAAGTGTGCACATTTTGTGTTTCAAGTTAGAATTTACGTCATGTAACGTCTGAAGTAATGTAATTTTAATTATTCTTTTTCAATATGAGACTCCAAGGATTATATTCTAGACAATTTAAACTTAGGGTGTTATAATAATCAAATAGGAAAAGACATATCATAAGCAAAGAAACATAAACAATATATAAGCAAACAAAATTAAGAAACATAATGACAAATAAAAAATTCGGACTTTGTTATCCGTAACGAGGATCTAGATTTTGAAATCCGAATTACACGCATATAGCAAAAACCAGACCAAACATCAACCCTAACCTTCAAATGTCCCAAGTTTATATCAAACCTAAGTAGGAATTGCATTTCCAATGGATGTAATCTAGTGTAGTTTAACTATAGTCTATTAAATTATTAAGAAGTTTCATGCATCAAAAAATCAGAAAAATTAAGGATATGAGAAATTTAATAAATGTGAGAGATGAATGTGTTTAATTTGAATGAAAAGGAGTAGAAGTTGATGAAATGCTTAGTTTGAATGAACAAAAGTAAATAATGTGAGTAAAGTTGAAAAAGTGTTGGATTCATATTAGTGGGAGCTATGTTATATTCTTAAGAGAAGTTAAGAAGTTGGTTTCAAATGTAATGGAGTAGTGTCAGAAAGATTGCCCGCGGACAATTAAATGAATATTTTTTGATTTCAAAATATGAAGTTGAATCGAGATTTCAATCTCTAGACTTATTTTTTACTCGCATTTGGCATGATTTTGAGGTTGAATTTGTTATAATTAGGGTGAAAATGGATTTCAATCTCCATATTTATTTTTTATTTGTATTTTACATGGTTCTGAGATTGAGTTTTGTGTTTAGGATACACTCAAATTTAAATCTAAGCGTATTTTCGTAATTTCACCGCAGAGTAGATGAGTATTGTATGGGATGCAATGAAAAATATTTTTTTAAAAGTTAAGCTAGACTATAGTTATTAATTGGGCCGAACAAGGCCCAATTATTTGTAAACCATAAACCAAAAAGAAATTGGGCCGAACCACAACCATAGAAGCTATGAAAGAGAGAAATATCGGTAGCAATAGCAATGACAGAAATCGCAGGGAAGAAGAGAAAAATGGGAGACAGAAAAGGAACAACAGCTCTTAGCAAAACTGCGCCAAAATGGCCTTCCATCAAACCCAAAAGCAATCTTCAAATCACCACCTTGCGAGATTTCGATCTATTCACGGTTACTAATTCCTTCTTTTTTTTCTTCTCTCATCAATTTTTCGCCAATTTCATTTCATATTAATCTGTGAATGATTCAATTTTGATGATTTCACCTTTCATGAATTCAGGTTCGGAATTTTTTCTCCTCTGCTGAATCAAAGGCGTTCGTTGAAACTGCTGAGGGAATTGGTTTCGCTCATCAAGGGAGTTTAGGTCCAGCTAAAGGTGAAGCTTACCGAGATAATGATCGAATCTCGGTGAACGATTCGGTTCTTGCTGATTCAATCTGGAACTCTGGACTTAACAAAATGTTTTCTGATATAAGAATTCGTGGGAAATCGGCTGTAGGTTTGAATCCAAATATTAGATTATATAGGTTGGTGCTTTGTTTTTGTTCTAGCTCTGAGATACGAGTTTATTGCATAGTATGATGATAGTAGTATAGGTCTGTTTAGAATGACTTATTTGAGCTTTTATAGTCTCTTAGACAATTGTGAGATTGTTCGAGAGAGCTTATGGAGACAACCTATGGCATGGCCATGTGCTTTCAGCTTATTTTCATAAGCTCACTAGGATCAGAGCCGTCTTAAGTTTTCGGAGGTGCTGTGTGTTAATCACGGGTTAAAGTTTGAAAAAATAAATAGGAGCCCTATTTTGCCACGTTTAACTGGGACAAATATTTTATGAGTTACTTTTTAGCCGGAGTTTAAACATGTCAAATTTTGGTCATGTGTGGTTGTCTGCCTTGCACACCCTCAAAGACGGCCCTGACTAAGATAGCCTCTGAAGACAACTTACATGCCTATAGTTTATATGAAAATAATTTTATTTTGTTTTATCTTTTGTTATAGAAATACTTTATACATAAACACTTGTATGATAAGCACTTATGTTATATGTGTTTAACTTAATTGTTTATCTAAACAAGTCTAACTTTTCGGTTTGCTATTGCTCTTCTTGGAACGTTGCATTTTCGTTTATGCTGTTTTAATCAATTGAAAACACATCTAATATCTTTAAATTTGTTTTTTTTTTGAGGAAAAATAAAGATTACCTCCACTTAAGTATCATGCATTTTTGTATTTCAGGTACAACGTTGGTCAACGGTTTGGACGACATATTGATGAGAGTGTTGATCTTGGAGATGGAAAAAGGACTCGTTATACTTTGCTAGTTTATTTAAGCGGTGGATCCGGGGAACTTAAATCAAAGCCTAAAAATGATTCCGGCAAACCTATAGAGTCATCTTTTGAACGTTTGGTTGGAGGAGAAACAGTATTTTATGGTTCAAGAAATAGCACCGTGGCTGAGGTAGATTTTTTTTTTTAAATTTATTTTATTTTAGCGAAATATGGGACGATGATGCATAATTCAAGTTTTGGGATGTTGTGATATCTGCTTTGCGTGTTGAAACCAAATTGATTTCGCAGGTTGCTCCCATTGAAGGGATGGCACTCTTGCACATTCATGGAGATAAATGCTTGTTGCATGAAGCCAGAAACGTTACAAAGGGTGTCAAATATGTGTTTCGTTCGGATGTTGTATTTGCTTGAAGAATGGTTCGTCTCTTGTATGAGATAATCTGGTACGTTGTTCTTCTGAAGGCTTTCTCTTTGTTAGCTTATCACATAATTTTTTGTATTGTTTAGATCTTCAATGTTGTAAAATATTCTGTCTCCAATTTTATGCCATAGACGATTTACCGTTATATGCAAACAAAATCCGTAAGACATTTTGAAAAATCTGGTTACTTAAATCAGCTAACCCACTCAGAGACATTATTACAAAGGGAAATCTAGTACTATAATATAAAGTTCCCGATTCTTAGAACATTATGAGTATTTATGTACTGTTTCAGAATTTATAAATTGCTTTTATGGATTCTTCAAGATGAATATCATGGAAAACTGTTGTTCATTTTACCCCGATGAAGGTTATCAATGAAATTTTGTTATTTCTAGATATCTGTTTGTTGTGCTGTTACTGCTTGTTGATCCACCCTCATCTACTATATCTCAGTCTTTAATGTTATTGCTCAGTTAGGATTTAACATTTTGCTAGCACTCATATGAGATGTTTAGGTTAAGTTTCTCTTGTTGCTGTCTCTTGTGCCCTGCTTAGGTTAAAGTTTATAGAACTTAATTAGGTTATTGCCATACCTGAACACTACAAGACATTTTCCAACTTGAAATTCCTATAGATTTTAAGCTATTGCTAACTTTTCTCATGTGTTAAATATCATTAAGCTGAGCCTTAATTAGAATTTCTCAAAATCTTGTTTGCAGTTTGAGATTCATATATTGTATGAAGGCTGCATATTCTCTAGGTTTTGGGGGCTAACATTAGTTTCTACACCTGTAGTCATTTATAGAATGAAAGTGGCTTGGGGTCAGTCATCACGGAATGTAAGGCTCAGTTTCAAGATCTCAACCCTTGATAAGAAGGAAAGAAGTGTTAAAAACAGTCTAGGTTGTTAATCTCGGATAGCGGTGCTACGACTCCCAAAATGCTATAGCGACATAGCGGAATGACTGCTATTGTGAGCTTTAAAAACCAAGGTAAATATTTAACATGAATACAGACTTAAATAAGTTCCAACAACATACATAATGCCTTAAAAACAGAAGTTGCAACAACATACATAAATTCTAACAGCACAATCAATATAAGTTCCCATCTAAATCAAATTATAAATGTACTCAAAATGATTAAATCAAATTCTAAACGTAAACAGAATGACAATCATATCTCTGTATGCCTCATTTTCCAACAGCACCATCAATATAAGTTCCCATCTAAATCAAATTATAAATGTACTCAAAATGACTACCAAATTCTAAACGTAAACAAACATAAACAAAATGACGAAATCATATATGTCTCTGCCTCATCTTCACTTCTAAGTTCCACCACATTATCATCTTGCTCATCACTTGATTCAAACTCTTCTTCCACCTCCAACTCCTCGTCTCCATTAGACACTAATGTAGCAAGTCTAGAGTGATGTGTAGTAACTCTTTCTGTTGGAAGTTTGTGTCACATAGGCAGAAGATGATGCCATGGTTGCTAATAAAAGAGAAACAGAGCAACACAGCAAAACAAAGGAGAAGGCACAGAGAAAAATAGAGGAGAAATCAGCTGTGAATGGATGAGAAAGGTGAAGAAATAGATGAATATGTGAATAATGGTGATGATCTTGGAAGAACGATGGATGACTTGTTGATTTGAAGAGGAAAAAGTAGTGAGTTTTGCGAAGATGACTTTCTGAAACACTAACACGTGAGTGAAGGGTGAAACGACAAAAAACACGTGAGTTGACCTAAAGCAAATACTTGTGCTTGTGTATTGGGTCAAGTAAAAGGGTCAAAATACCAATTTTATTATTTAACATCGCGGATAGCGCTTAGAAGCCCAAAAGTGTCGCGGTGAGGTCCGGTTCTGCTATGCTATGCCGCTATAGCGTTTAACATTTGGAAAACAGCATTAGAGTAGTACCTTGCAATTGTGTACAAATGAACATTTTTCTTTTTTCATTCTTCAAATAACGGGTATACAAGCATAATCACATATATTTCAATATGAGTAGTAACAAGATTTGTATGATAATATTGTAAATAACAGAAGTGGTGCAAAGACAAAAAAGAATCAGGGCAAATTTATCTCTGATGTCTCTCAATTCACAATCCTGCAATTTAGTCTCACCTCTCCATTATCAAAGCCTCTTAGATTTCCGACTTTCAACATTGAAGCTGCGAATTCTTTGAAAAACAAACTCTGGTCTCTTGCAAATGCTTCTACAATCCATCTAGTTCTGTAATCATCAACAAGTGACTGATCGGAAGAAAACACACCTTTTCCAGCCAGAAGTTGTTTGTAATAGTCATTATCAAACACTGATGCTGTAGAGTCTAGGAATTGCCCTGCGTTTTGATTGTTGTTTGGTTTTGGACATTTCTTTCTTAGGTCTAATGCAAATTCAGTGTTCAACCTAGGATCAATGTAATGCAATGAACTGAAATTACGAAGGCGAGCCTCAAAGGAAGAACAATGTGAGAAGCCCAGAGTGTGTCCTCCAGATAATGTCACCATATCTTTAACTCCCAACCCTCTCTTAGCAAAGCTCTGAATGAGTTGGTCTACAGTAAAGGTCGGAGCCGGTAAGTTGGCAGTATCAGATGCCTTTGATACCCTTCCATCTTTCCGTCCTTTTAGTACATTCCAATATGGACCTCCAGACTGTCAGAGCAAATAAGAAATATTAATAAATAACTTTAGCAGGTCTAAATTAGCTCAGAGACAATGATACTACCATGGTCACCACATCTCTCGCTAAAATAGCGAGTATATCAGCACAGGAAACAGTGCCTGGGCAAGCCAACTCAAGCTTTGCTTTAGCATCATCAATTACGTAGAACGATCGAACTGAGATATTAGGAGGACCGTCTTTCTCTGCTTGGTTAGTGGCAGTTGAGTCCAGCAATATTGATGCATCACATCCCTATCATTGAACATTAAACATTACATGAAACACATTGGTCATTAAAGAAAACTTCACATAGCATGAACATTGCATATGTGTGTGTCTGTTTTGAAGTGAGATTGAGAGTTCATACCCTTATAAAACAGTCATGGAAGAACATCCTCAAAATACGTGCCGGGACTTTTGGATCATGGATAGAAGCATTGAGAACTGTCTCTGAAATTATTTTGTCCAGTTGTGGACATGTTTGGTCATAGTAATGAGCATGAAGTTCAGCTTTGGATAATGCAAATGTTGTTAAGAGGAGGAAAATGATTGGAAAAGTGCTTTCTGTTAACAGAGAAGCCATATGATAAGGGAGGTAATAGTTTGAGAACTGGAAAATGAGAATTAGATGAGAACTTCATGGAAAGATGCATTAAGGTATATATAGGATTGAAGTTAACAACTTCAGTAAATAAGTACATGCTTAACTCAGATTTATTGTACTTTGAAGCCACTCAAAGATTGAAATATTAACCTAGAAGTACAGAATATTGACTTCCCCTATGTTCTTCTGCTTTAAGGCGTGGCTAGTTTATCAATTCATTTAGACACATGTCTTAAGTAAATATTAATCAACCAAAAGTACAACACAATTTGATAGCGACTATGTTAAGGGCTAGACTCATAATTTAGTATATCATGCTGTATTAATTATTATTGATCATTGACTGAGAGGATGTTAAGGTTTTATTTTCCTAGTAAAAATTGGTTTTCCCTAATTCAGGTGTACTGCAAAATGAATGTACATTATTTTTATAATGTTAGGTAACATGTTGCTTAAAGAATTCTTCTGTTGATACATACCTCTCAGGATAGGTGAGTTGTACAGTTAGTTGAAGAGGGGTGGAGTAAAATATTTTGGACATCTAATTTGGGTGGTTTATTTAGATAAAGAAATCAAACCATTGCTGAACTGGTCAAGGGTTCTGCTCTTTTAAATTTTTAAATGATTACTTCCTCTCGTCTCAAATATAAGCAGGAAAAATGTTTTTTTTATGACATTAAAAGTAAGCAATAGTTAAATATTTATATCTTATTTAATATTATTATTCATATATTATTCTTCAATTGATTTTAAAATATTATAAAGTTTTTAATTTCATAGAACAAAATTCTATCACAGGTAAGTTGAAATATAGAATTATATTTTGTTATTTTGAGAAAATTAAATGACACTAATTATTTTTCTTAAGTAGATGAAGTTAGATTTTTTATAAGTCGAGAGTTTCCGTCTGTCCGCTTTTTTAATGCGAATCAATGAAAATATAAACGATATTTTTTATTTAAATATAATTTTTTAAAGATACACAACGTGGAAGTTAATAATAAGAATCTATGTTAAAGTTAATAATAGTGGTTTCAATGAAACTTATTAAGTAAATTAAATAATAAAGTAAAGGTAAAAATGGTAGAAAAATAGGTTATACAAAAATAAAGTATTCTTTTTATATATTGTTATAAATATATAGACTATAGGGTAGGGTTTTTATCTTAGATGTGGGAATAGCATAAGCTGACTAACAAATGAGCATTTAATTTGCCTCCTCCATTTGAACCGACACCCTCCATAGTTTCAAAATTTCAAAACTATCAAATATTTAGAACAAATTTTCGTAAGAAATTTCCGGTACTCTAAATTTTCAGTAGTAGTGTATTTATAATTTTCGGTATACCAGAATTTATGTTGAACTTAAAAATATTATTGAAAATTCTAAATATTTTATTTTAGAAAATTTTACCGAATACACCTACAGTTATACCTATATCCCTATATATATTTTTTTAAAAATATCAATTTTACCCTTGTTTGTTTTTAATCAAGTTATCATTTCATTTTTAACCATTCAATTGAGACTTTCGAAAATTACATTATTCAGTCTCGTACCGGAACACATTGGAAAAGATTTTCGGTATGTTTTTTTCGTAATCGGAACACTTTGTGAAAGACATCTGGTTTAGGGTGAAACGTGTCCCGGAAGACTTACTTGAAGATTTCCGGTTTAGTTTTAAAAAAGTATCGTTCCGGAACACATAACATTATGTCTTCCGATTAAGATACTAATATATATCGGAACCCTTTCATAAAGACTTCCGTGTTTTATTTATATGTTCTGAAATTCTTCTATGATGTCTTGCGGTTTGCATTTTTATTATTTATTTTTGACAATTTTTTATTGTGGAGGTATGAAAATTCTTTCCTAAATATGTGTAGATATTTTTGGTGTTTTTTCAACTACTCAAAGATTTGGTACACGAGAAGAGTTTATTACGTGGATTAAAAGTAATGTTATTATCACTCGTTTAAAAACTGAAACAGACAAGAAAGGAAGAGTAAACAAATTAATATTTGATTGTCATAAAGGTGAAAAATACAAGGATACTGATAGTGGAACCCAAAGTGCGACAAAAAATGTGGATGCCCATTTAAAATCAGATTGACTCTGACGAAAGATGAGTTTGGCTGCAAGATTGATGTAAAATTTGTGATCCATAACCATGGTTTTCCTGATAGATTAGAAGGTCATTCATTTGTTGGTAGGTTGACCAGAGATGAGAAGTAGCATGTCGTTGATTTGACAAAGAGACATGTACCACCTAGACACATATTGTTTTCCTTGCATGATCAAGACCCAGAGAATATCACTCGGATCACGCAAATATACAAGCATAAGAGTATGATAGGAAAAGAGATAAGAGGTTCTAGAAGTGAGATACAATATTTGTTTAAGCTTATTGAGGATGCATGTTATATGTATTGGAGTAGAAAAAGAGATGACTCGGAAGTTGTGAGAGAGATATTTTAGGTGCATCCATATTTAATTAAGTTGTTAATATTTTTCCTATTGTGTTAGTTATGGACAACACTAACTTGATGCGTGCTTTTCGCAAGTATACGAACGCGTCCGAGTAATATAAAAGATTGTCGAATCCACAGAGACCAAGTGTCAATCTATCGTTATTTATTGTTATGGTGTTTATCAAAGGTAATCAAAATAGGGGTTTTTAGAGTGTGCAATGAAAAGTAAAGTATTAAATAAAGTTCAATTAATAAAGACAGGCTCGAATGTAATTCACATAATCAATTAATAAACCAAGTACTTGCTAATAGAACTACTTATGGGCAGTGTTTCTTACTTTGAAAAGAACCAATTTAACAGGAACCGTCGCTTTCGCGTATTCAGAACCGAGTTGTACTCCCTAATCAAACCCTCTTATTGTCACTTATAAAAAGACGCGCATTGCGTTAGAGTAGTAAACCTATTTTTAAAACCAATGGAGCTTCTCCTGAGGCAATTCGTTTAAGATTATTCCCTTTTTCCCTCAGAGATAAAGCCCTATCATGGTTAGATTCCCTTCCACCCAATTCCATTACGATTTGGGATAACCTTAGAAGAGTATTCCTGGCTAGATACTTTCCCCCAAGTAAGACCGTCGTTCTTCGAAACCACATAACTAGATTTACCCAGAACCAAGGAGAATCGTTGTTCGAAGCTTGGGAGAGATATAAAGAGTTGTTAAGAGCATGCCCACATCATGGCTTAGAAAATTGGTTAATCATTCAGACCTTCTATAATGGACTTCATTACAACACTAAGATAACCATCGACGCTGCCGCAGGCGGTGCTCTGATGAACAAACCTTATCCTGAAGTTAGTGCCCTCATCGAAGATATGGCTCAAAACCATCAATCATGGGGAGTCGAACGAGCGACAGTTGAGAAGAAGGAAGCCTAAGGAGGAGTGCATGAACTAAGCTCTATAAACATGATGCAAGCTAAAATGGACGCATTAGCCCTTAAGGTCGAGCATATGTGCATAAACCCGAATACTGCAGCCACAGTTTCGTCGGATTGTGAGATATGTGGAACCAAAGGACACCAATCTGCAGAATGCAGTCTATTAAGCGAAACCCACTATGAGCAAGTGAACTACACCCAAGGGAACCCATATTCGAATACCTATAACCCTGGAGGGAGGAATCACCCGAACTTTTCCTATAAGAACAATAACCCTATCCAAAATAATGCACCTCCGAGACAATCAGGTTACCAAGCCCCAAGATCAAATCAACCTATGCAACCTGTGCCACCAAAGCATAGTCTTAAGAAAATTATGGAAAATTTTATCACTGCTCAAACCCAACAAAATAAAGAGTTCATGAACCAAAACATTCACGTTAACGAACTGTTTACCCAGTTAGGAACCAAGGTTGACCAAATAGTTACTCACACCAAGATGCTTGAAACCCAGATCTCTCAGGTAGCTTTAAACCAAACCCCCCAGACCACACCTGGAGGACAGTTCCCTGGATAACCTCAACAGAATCCGAGAGGGCAAGTCAATGCCATTACCCTACGAAGTGGGAACGCTTATGATGAGTCGCCAAACCCAAGATTGAGTGAACCCGAAACTTCTAAGGAATATATCGAACCCACAGACGAAGTAAAGGAACCAGTGGAATCTGGAAACCAGGAAGGTCAAGAAAAAGGAGAAAAACCTAAAGATAAAACTTATGTACCACCTCCGCCATATAAACCACCTATACCATATCCGCAAAGACTCAAACAAACCCAGATTAATAACCAGTATCAGAAATTTATTAAAGTTATAGAAAAACTTCAAAAATCCCTTTCATAGAAGCCATCACCCAAATACCTTCTTATGCAAAGTTTCTCAAAGACATCCTTACCAACAAAGGTAGACTAGACGATCCGAAACCCTTGGAATGTAATTCCATTTCCGAGAACAAGTTAGCCAAGAAAGATAAAGATCCTGGAAATTTCTCCATTCCTTGTCTTTTGGGTAGTCATGTCATCGAAAAAGCTTTTCTAGACTTAGGAGCTAAGTGTGAGCTTAATGCCTTTAGCAGTTTGTGAGAGGTTAAACCTCGGAGAATTCCAACCTACTAAGATGTCACTTCAATTAGCCGATAGATCTGTTAAGTATCCGATAGGCATTTTAGATGTCCCTGTTAGGATAGGACAATTATTTATCCTTACTGATTTTGTTGTCATGGATATCAAAGAGGATAATGATATACCAATCCTTCTAGGTAGACCATTCTTATCAACTGCAGAAGCCATAATAGATGTCAAGAGAGGAAAGTTGACCTTTGAGGTAGGTGACGAGAAAATAGAATTTATACTTTCGAAATTTCTTATGGCACCTGTGATGGGAGACGCATGTTATGCCTTAGATATCATTGATGAGTGCGTTAGGGAATTAGAACAAGAAGAAATCATAAAAACCATTAAGTTACCATCAGTTCTCATAATGGAAGATGATGACTTTAAGAAACCCTACATCGATGATAACCTTTACGAATGTTTATCCCTTACCCCAGATCCTATGCCATGCCCTAAGAAACCAACCTTAGAACTTAAGGAACTGCCTAAGAACCTAAGATATGAGTTCCTCGATGAAGAGATGAACCGTCCAGTTATAGTCAGTGCTACCTTAAGCCAAGAGGAAACAAACCAACTTTTAAACGTTTTACGAAGATATCCCTCAGCCTTAGGATATAATATCTCTGACCTGAAAGGTATAAGCCCATCCGTATGCATGCATCAGATTTCGCTCGAAGAAGATTCAAAACCCTCCAGAGAACATCAGAGAAGAATAAACCCTATAATGAGTGATGTTGTTAAAAAAGAAGTTCTTAAGTTACTTGAGGAAGGTATAATCTACCAGATCTCGGATAGTAAGTGGGTGAGCCCTGTGCATGTGGTACCTAAAAAGGGAGGCATCACAATCGTGCAAAACGATAAAGGCGAACATGTAGCAAAACAGTTAGAAGGAGGATGACGGATGTGTATAGATTATAGAAAGTTAAATAAAGCAACCAGGAAGGATTATTTCCCTTTACCATTTATAGACCAGATGTTGGAGCGTCTAGCCAGACACTCTTACTTCTGCTATCTAGATGGATACTCTGGATTCTTCCAAATACATATCCACCCCGAAGATCAAGAAAAAACTACCTTTACATGCCCTTATAGAACTTTTGCCTACAGACGAATGCCATTCAACCTCTGTAATGCCCCAGCTACTTTCCAACGCTGCATGATGTCAATCTTTGCAGATTACCTAAATGGTATCATGGAAGTGTTTATGGATGATTTCTCGGTTTGCAGATTTGATTTCCACAATTGTCTTGCTAACCTTGAGAAAATCCTGGAGAGATGCGTGGAGGTGAATCTCGTGCTAAATTGGGAAAAGTGTCATTTCATGGTGATCGAAGGAATTGTTTTAGGACATATAGTTTCCGAAAAAGGTATAGAGGTAGATAAAGCTAAGATAGAAGTTATAGAAAACCTAAAACCACCCAAAACTATCAGAGAAGTCCGAAGTTTCCTTGGACATGCTGGATTCTACCGACGTTTTATCAAGGACTTCTCCAAAATAACTAAACCTTTAACTGGACTTTTAATGAAAGATGTTGAATTCATTTTCGATGAAAAATGCAATGAAGCATTTAATCTTTTAAAACAAGCGTTAATATCAGCACCTATTATGAGACCCCCTGATTGGTCAGAACCTTTTGTGATAATGTGCGACGCTAGTGATTATGCCGTTGGAGCCGTTCTAGGACAAGGGAAAGATAAAAAATTACATGCCATTTATTATGCCAGTAGAACCCTAGACAATGCCCAACTTAATTACGCAATAACTGAAAAGGAATTACTCGCTGTAGTTTTTGCTATAGACAAATTTAGATCCTATCTAGTAGGAGTAAAAATTATAGTTTACACCGATCATGTTGCCATTCGTTACCTATTAAGTAAAAAAGATGCCAAGTCCAGGTTACTCCGATGGATTTTGTTACTACAAGAGTTTGATTTAGATATAACAGATAAAAAAGGCACTGAAAATGTACTAGCTAATCACCTTTCTAGGCTAGAACACCTAAAACTAGACTTAGTACCCATAAATGATGATTTTGCATATGATAGACTGATAGCTAGACTAGAAACCATCGAAGATGATAGCCTAGGCCCTCATGAGCACTTCCAAAAATCCTTAGCAGTAAGTAACGTACCATGGTATGTAGACTTTGTTAATTACTTAGCTGCTGATATCGTACCCCCTGATGCGTGCTTTTCGCAAGTATACGAACGCGTCAGAGTAATATAAAAGATTGTCGAATCCACAGAGACCAAGTGTCAATCTATCGTTATCTATTGTTATGGTGTTTATCTAAGGTAATCAAAATAAGGGTTTTTAGAATGTGCAATGAAAAGTCCAAAGAGAGTTGAAGGTTGCTGGACACATGCTTAAGCTGACATCGAGGGTTCCACAAGCTCTTCTACAACAGATGGAAAGTTGGGTTTCTAGGTGTGGATTATCTTCACTTCAGAGAACCAGTTTGACGAAGATAGACACAAACCTGATATCCACATTTGTGGAGAGATGACATCTAGAGACATCTTTATTTCACATGCCGTTTGGTGAGATGAGCATTACTCTGGATGACATCTCTTATGTACTTCACTTGTCCATCAGGGGTGTGTTTTGGAGCCTTCAAGATGTCACTAAAGAGGTTACTGTTGAACTTGTTGACTACTTAGGAGTGCCATAGAGTGAGACACAAGCACATGTTCGTAGCTGTAGAGGTTCTTACCATAAGTTGGAGTGGTTATGCGATTTTCTCATAGTGCATATAGCTGCTTCTAGCTGGGCATATGCGATTAGAGCGTATTTGCTGATGTTGGTGGATTCCATAATTTTTGTCGACGAGATCTTTACGCTTGTCGAGGCACAATACATTTTACTATTTACGGGCTTAGAGAAATGTTCGGGATACAGTTGGGGAGCAGCTGCATTGATTACCCTTTACAGATACCTCAGAGATGCTTCCATGTTTAGTTGCAAGCAGTTCGGTGGATATCCTACTTTCCTACAGGTATTTAATTCAATTTTGCTTATTATATGTTAATTAATTTTGTTTATTACGTTTTTATATTGTAACAATGTTGGATTCACGAGTAGTTTTCAACAATTGGAAAAAAAGGAGAGAATTGGAAACCAATTGATAATTTTGGTCTTCCTCGAGCAATGAGATGGTCCTATAAGCAAGGAGTCCTGAAGGTGGATGACTTGCGACCTATTTTGGACGAGCTGACACCTGCCAACGTCATATGGCATCCATTCGAGGATCATAGAGTATGGCGTCAGTTTGATGAGTTACGTTTGTACATGGGGTGTATGAAGTGGGGTGACATAGTTGTTCCATAATTTCCTGACAGATGTATACATCAGTTCAGATATAGGCATTATATTCCACCCCACCTCCTATTGTATGATGACTAATGATATTGACGTTGAGTGGATTGGTTACCATCAGTGCGTTATTGCGGTGATCCGTCCGAAAACATTGGCCACCACTCCATCTGATATAGATGATGGATACCTGGAGTGGTATTATTGTGTTTCACATTATCGTTTGGTCCCACCCCATCGTGATGAGCCAAGAGAGGTGTTAGTTCCTGTTTACGAAGCAGGATCATCTGATCCTAATTGGGCTTATGTTTCTACATTGATTCATCGTCATCTCAGACAAGTTAATGCTGAAGAGGATGACCCGCAGTATGCTGATTTATTTGAAGCTTTACATATTTCTCATTCACATTGATTTATGTATTAACTTTTAGAACTGAATGTATTAAAATTGAATGACATAATATAATATTCATTTTTTAATTACATATTCATGCTAATATAGGCGTAAGTAATTGTCAATGTTGTAGACGTCCTGCAAATCCTAACATGCAAGACGTTGATGCTGGACAACGAAACTTCTTCCAATCTAATGTGATTGGTGCCAACGGAAACCCCTCTTTCATATTGAAAATAATACATATTGAAAATATTAAAAATATCACATATAAAAAAATACACAGTAAAAAATATAACACATACCGATTAATCGTCGTGTTACCCAAATGTAGCACTCGATTAATCCATGCTCCAACAAATCTCTGTCTATGTGGAGTCAACCATGTATCTTTCACATAATAATAAATCCACCAAAATCAACACATATTTGTTCAAGTTGATGCAACCGTTGATCATACTGAACCTCATCACTAGCCCAAACAACTTTCATCCATAATGTGTCAATCTTCTTTTACATGTCATTCACCACATATTGCTTGCATTTTGCACCAACATTTTTGTTAATGTGAAATCTACATAGCAAATTAGTCGACCTAGGAAACACAATTTCAATTGCTTTCATCAAAGTAAGATCTTTATCTGTCAAAATCACTTGTGGACACAAATCTTTCTTCACAAACAATTCTTTAAGTTTCTCTAATACCCAACAAAAATTCTCTGTCTGCTCAGACTCCATATACACAAATGCGACAACAAAAGTCAACTCGGTTGATGTCATGCCAACAATTTCAAACAAAGGTTATTTATATTTGTTTTTCTTGTAGATGTTGTCCAAAATATCTCTCTCACAACTTTCGAGTTATCTCTTTTTCTACTCCAATACACATAGCCTGCATCCTCAATAAGCTTAAAAAATATTGTATCTTACTTCTAGGACCTCTTATCTCTTTTTCTATCATACTCTTATGCTTGTATATTTGCGTGATCCGAGTGACATTCTCTAGATCTCGGTCTTGCAAGGAAAACAATATGTGTCTAGGTGGTACATGTCTCTTTGTCAAATCAACGACAAGTTGTTTCTCATCCGTGGTCAATCTACCAACAAAGAAATGACCTTCTAATCTATCAGGTAAACCATGATTATGGATCCCATATTTTACATCAATCTTCCAACCAGACCCACCTTTCGCCGAAGTCGACCTGATTTTAAATGGGCCTCCACATTTTTTGATAGTACTTTGGGTTCCACTATCAGTATCCTTGTATTTCCCACCTTTATCACAATCAAATATTAATTTGTTACTTCTCCCTCTCTTGTCTGTTTCAGTTTCTGAACGAGTGATAATAACAGTTACTTTATTATGGATTTAAACCTCTTTAATCCACCTCTTCTCGTGTATCAAATCTTTGAGTAGTTGAAAAAACACAAAGTATCTACACATATTTAGGGAAGAATTTTCATACCTAGACAGTTAAAAATTGTCAAAAAAATAATTGTAAATCGGAAGACATCATAGAAGAGTTTCGGAACACATAAATAACACACCGGAAGTCTTTATGAATGAGTCTAGTATATATTAGTATCTTAACCAAAACACATATGTTATGTGTTCCGGAACGATATTTTTTTAAAACTAAACCGAAACTCTTCAAGTAAGTCTTTCGGAACATGTTTCACACTAAATCAGATATTTTTCACAAAGTATTCAGGTTAAAAAAAAATATCGGAAGTCTTTTCCAATGTGTTCCAGTACGAGGCTGAATAGTACAATTTTCGGAAATCTCAATTGAATAGTTAAAAGTAAAATAGTAAATTGGTTAAAAAAATAAAATAAATAAAGTTGATATTTTAAAAAAAAACGTAGGTGTATAGATATATCTGTAGGGTATGAGGTAGAATTTTCGTCATATTGATATGTTTTTTTTTGTTGCATTTTTTTTCATTAACAATATTCTTTAATTAATATTATTATACTAGATTGGTTTACTTACACTCTTTCTCCATAATTTTTCTTATCACAATTTTTTTTTAACATTTATTTTTAAAAATACTTAATTTTATCTTTTATGTGCAATATTATATAAATTTATCATTACGTTAAGTGTAAGTGGCGTGGTCGTTAACGCTTTTGTGTATCATTTATAACATATCAAATAGTAGTTGAGTTGGTCATCTTTGAAACACTCCTTTGATTTCTGAAAGAAAGATGAATCTCAAATAAAATTGGTTAGGAATGTTGGCGCAACTATGTAACTCTTATTGTGCAAGAAAGTTTGAGAAAACTCAAATAATGAGAAGATAAAGATGAGTTGTGATTGAGTAACTTGTACATTCAATTCTATTTATAGCATGTTTGGTTTTGCTTTTCACCAATCAAACTAACATTCAAATACCACTCTGTTTAGATTTTTTAAGAACTCTAAAAGGTAGCTTCTATGTAAACGTCAAAAGCTACTGTGATTTTATAAAATGCAATGTTAAGCGAAACATACCATTAATCAAAACAAACTTACATCATTTATAGCTTGTTAGTTAAACAACCAATATACTTAACTAACTAACCATTTGTTACTTAACTAACTAACCATTTGTTAGTTAGATAATTTAAGCCCCTAGCAAAGAACTTACTAAACAAACAACCTAGGACTATGTTTTTTAGAATGATCAAACAACATTCTCCCATAATTTGTCACACACGAATTATAGTTATTCTCTCGAGTAGGGGTGTGCATGGATCGTAAAATAAAATAATTATGAATTATATCTCTATAAATCATAATTGTTCATAAAATAAATAATTCATAAAAAAAATTATTCAAACTTCTAACATCTCTCATAATTGTTCATAAACAAATTTTATAAGATTTTAAAATATATTTTTTTTAAAAATTTAAAAAACATAAAAAAAACAATTTTTTTTAGAAAATAATATCAAATATTAAGAAAAAAGAAAAAAAAATTGAAAATAATAAAATTATATTCTGAAAAAAAAATATTAAAAAAAAATTATTCCAAAAAATAAAAATAACTGAAAAAAAATTATTTTAAAAAAATGGAAATTGAAAATAATTTTTTTTTGAAAATAAAATAATAATTTCTATTCTGAAATTATAAAAAATTAAAATAATTTTAAATTATTTTTTTTTCTGAAAATAAAAGTTTTTTTTATTCTGAAAATTTAAAAAAATAACCTTTTTGAAAATTAAAAAAATTATTTAAAAAAATCTTTTTTTAAAAAAAAACATTTTTTACTGAAAAAAATACAAAATATTTTTGATAAAAAATATATTTTTTATTTAGAAGAAAATAATAATTTTATTTGAATAAAAATATCAAATATAATTTTTTTGAAAAAAACATCCAAATATAATATTTTTCGTGAAAAGAAAAAAAAATTCTGAACTTTATTTTAAAATAATTTTTTATGAAATTTAAAAAAATTTAAAATATAAATTTGATTTATAATGTGATTAAATAGAAAAACAGACATATATATAAAAATTTAACGAATCGGTAAAATTTGGATACCCAATAACAAAACCAAATTTTTATAATGGGTAACGGTTTATATTTGGATAATAAAATGGATATCCAAATTTTTATTTTAGCATTTGGTTTGGTTTTTTAAAAGTAGAAAAATTTGGATACCAATTTGGTTATGGATAACCTGTTTTTTTGCACACCCCTACTCTCAAGTATACAAATATAACAATTTTTAAAGCCTTGGTGAATCCATCAACTAGCTGCAATTTTTTAGACAGTGAGATTCAAACATTCCTTTATATATATATATATATATATATATATATATATATATATATATATATATATATATGTATATATATATATATGTATATATATATATATATATATATATATATATATATATATATATATATATATATATATATATATATATATATATATATATATATATATATATATATATATATATATATATATATATATATATATATATATATATATATATATATATATATATATATATATATATATATATTTTGATCCTGCTCCTGCTGTATATTAATGGTGGTATCATCACCTAGTTGCCAAATCTACGGTAAGTTTTTTATTACACAAATTGTTATGACAATTTGTGGCTAAATTTATGTTGTGATAGGTTGATTACGCTTAGATAAAACTAAGTAGGTAACTTTTCCTCATTACTTTTTGTTAACAGATAACCAAAGAACCTTTTAAAAGTGTTTTTAAAACAAAAAATGTTTTTAGTGTTTTCTGTTAAGTACATCTTTTTTCCGGGGAAGGGAGTTGTTGATGATTCTAAAAAGGAAAATTTTTGCTGAAAACATTTTGACATCTTTGATTTGGGAGAAATCCTTCTATCCCTTTGGGTTGATAGTTAAACAATTCGTTGTTTGCCTAGATGACTTTTAATAGGTTGTTGTTTCGGTTAATATTAAGATTTAGCTTTGTGTATCAACCAATCACAACATTCTTAGCTAGTTTCTTTTATGGATTCTGATGATGATAATCATCAAAACAATTTGATCAAAAATGAAGAACTTGTAGAATATCCAAGAAATCTGGATAAACTCAACAGATGGGTTATACCCTCCGTTCCTCCTAATCAAATTTATAGATTTGGTAAGATAGATGTTTTTGCTCGTTTTGCTGTTAAAACTCTAGAGCAAACAATTCAAATTTCTAAAGAAAAACAGACAATCAAACTGTTAACTAAAAAAGATTTGAAACCTTTTAAAAATTATAATTTTATCCATATTGGATTGGTTCAAATTGCTTTAAAACCGTTAACATTATTAGGTTTAAATTCTAGCATAATGGCTTATGTTAGAGATGGTAGATGTAAGGATTTCAAACAATCTTTAGCCGCTATGGTAGAGACAAGTATGTGTCATGGACCAGTTTACTTTGATGTCTCACCAAATTTAACTCTATCTTTATCTGATAAGAATTTATTAGATGCTATTCAGTTAACTGTTCATACTGATGGTTACAATTTCAAACCTGGAAGTGAAATCATAGCAATATGCTATAGAATCTACTATAAGATTCTTACTACACTTAATCCCAAAGCAAAATAATTAGCATTCCTTGGAACTACTACTTTGGTTTAAACCAATTTGTTAACTTCCAATGTTGTAACCAATAGATTGATAAAATGGGATGAAATAAACTTCCTAGAGACATGGTCTCTTCCCTAGGAAATAGATCCTGAACCTATCCTTAATAGGGATATAGATCAAATAATTCAAACTACTGAAGGAGATCTAGAAATAAACTTCACTCCTAAAAGAATAATTAGGATACCCGGATCTCTATCTGCTAGACACTCAGTTAGTGAATATTTCACAGCTTCTAGCCAATTACCTAGACCTTCTACTTCTCAAACAAGAGAAGAGATAAAGGTCGTTGAGAATATAAGACTTAGCGAAAATAGAATTCCCCAAGGAATTTATCAAAAACCTAATACTCCAAGAGTAGAATCACCTACTCCGTCAGACATGGATTTCCAGTTATAATGTTAGATTACTCCCCTGGTAGCAAGATGAGACAACTCATCAATGATGAGTTTCAACATGAGAGATATACTCAATTCAGAGAATGTTTTTTTTTTTAAATTTCAAAACCCGAATTATCTCAATTTAAAGATGAGTACTACACTCAAATGAACCTTGCGCAGAATTTCATTCCTTTTGTGAAATGGTTTGTTAACTATTTCATAAGTAAAAAACAAGAAGAAATCCTTGTTTTACAAAGACCTTGGGGAAATGTTAGAGGAGAGAAAATGGAATCTCCTTTTCCCCCTGAACAAACGATAAGTTTGAGTCAAAATACTAAAGCTACCCCTTACCTTAACCTTCAGTTACAAAGAGTTGAACAAAATCAAGTTACTCTTAAGGAATTAAATTTCGTCATCAGGTCTCAGAATTATACCAATGCTTATCTTGTTTGCTTAGGAGAACAATTTATCTCTATGGAAAAAGATCTATTATCCATAAAAAAATCTTTTAGAAAAACAAATAGCATGTCAAGATATCATTATAGACCTCATAAATAAACCTAAGGACCAGATGTCCACATCCACTATTTCGGATGTTCCTATAGTACAACCTCCTGTTTCCATAGAGGGATTTAAAATGGAAACCAATGGTCAAGAATTTGTTTGTATTTTAGAACAAAAGTTAAAAGGTCTTAATATCACAGTTATGTCCCATGAAGATTATTCTGAGGATAATAAAGAAAACCATATTGACCAATTATCTGATATGTTTGCTAATTTAGACATTAGTAACCTTGACATTAATAATACTAATAATATAAACCCTGTTTATTCTCCTAGGCCTATAGAAAAGTATTATTACAAACGCCCCTCACCGCAAGATTTGCTCTTTGAGGAACCTGAACCATTCCAGAATTCTTATTCAGGAAAAGCCATTTATGAATGGAATGTTAATGGTCTTAATGACAAACAGATTATAGATACAATCCATAGGATGATCATGTATTCTACTGTTTGCAAGCAACATGGAAATTCAGATAGTTCTATAGCATCCTTTATAACCACATGATTTGTTGGCCAACTTAGAGGCTGGTGGGATCATTATCTCACCGAATCTCAGAAATTAGAAATTCTTAATCATAAGAAAATCATTAAGATCGAGCCAGGAACCAGTAGAAGCACTACTTTGGCTACGACTACCACGGGAGAAAAAGATGCAGTGTATACTCCGTGTCTCTCCATCTTACAGCATTTTGTAGGAACCAATGTCGCTATTGGAGAAAAAATCCAGACACTTCTCCAAAACCTTAGGTGTCCTTCTCTTACCCACTTTAGATGGTATAAGGATACTTTTCTTTCAAGAGTTTATTAATTAAACAATCCCAATTCTTTGCATTGGAAAGCAAAATTTATTGATGGATTACCCCATTTCTTTTTTGAAAAGGTTAGACAATCTTTAAGACAGAAAAATGATGGGATAAATATAAATTATTCTGACCTTACTTATGGTCATATAATTAGCACTTGTGTTAATGAAGGATTAACTTTATGTAATGACATAAAGCTTAGAAATCAACTTAAAAAGCAAAAGCTTTCGGAGAAACACCAACTTGGTGAATTTTGCGAACAATTTGCTTTTGATCTTGGAAAATCTCAAGATAATAATAATAATAAGAAAAAAGGAAAAATTTTCCACAATAAACCTTATAAGGATAAGTCAAAAAATTCTTATAATAATTCTTATAAGAATAAGAAAAAGGGGTCACTACAACAAAGGTAGGCCTAAAGAAAAATCTTTTGACCCTAAAGGTAAAAGAAAAGCCAAAAAGCTTGACATAATGTGTCATAAATGTGGCAAACATGGTCATTATGCCAACCAATGTTGGACTAAAAAAGCTCTTAATGAGATAGAAGATGAACAATTGCTTTCTCAATTAGAAAAAGTTTTACTTCTCAATTCTGATTCTGAAAATTATTCTTCAGAAGAGGATATTAATATGATTTATGAATCCTCTACTGAATGCTCTTCTGAATATTCTGACAGTAATGATTGTCAATGTAATCAATTAGATTACTGGAAATCAATTGTTGATATGAATGGGTTAAATGTTTTAACCTTAGAACAAGACGAAGCTATAAAAGCTATAAAATCTATTTCTAATAAAG
This sequence comes from Lathyrus oleraceus, assembly GCF_024323335.1. Taxonomy (NCBI): domain Eukaryota; kingdom Viridiplantae; phylum Streptophyta; class Magnoliopsida; order Fabales; family Fabaceae; genus Lathyrus; species Lathyrus oleraceus. The sequence goes on along the minus strand of NC_066584.1, from coordinate 436,638,447 downwards.
AGCTAAAAAGAAAAATGCTTGAGGTCTTAATACAAAAAAAAACTCTAAAAAAGATTTTCCTGTTATTACAAAAGCACCTTACCAATTAAGTGAGGTTTTGTCTAGATTTCGACAGTCTAACATCCGTGAAACTCCTGTTTCTATTATGAATTTAAATAGAGAAATAAATCTCTTAAAGAATGAGATATCTCAGATTAAAAGAGAAAACTATGGTTTATCTCAAAGACTCACTTTGTTAGAATCTAGTAATTCCAAGGTTAAAGAGATATCTTCAACTAGTAATCCTTCACATAGTGATGAATTCCTTTCTCTCATTGATAGAGTGACCTCTCAAAAATGGTTCGTTAGAATAACTTTAGTTATTAATAGAAATTTCATATTAGAAAATGAAGTTGCCCTTATTGATAGTGGCGCTGATTTAAACTGCCTTCAAGAAGGAATTATTCCCACTAAATACTTTGATAAAACCACACAATCTCTTACCCAAGCTGGAGGAGATAAACTCACGGTTAATTATAAGTTGTCTAATGCTTATATCTGTAACAAAGATATTTGTTTACCTAGTCATTTTATTCTTGTAAAAAATTTAACTCATAGAATCATATTAGGAACTCCTTTTCTGCATAAAATTATGCCTCTAATTAATGTTGATCAAAAGGGAATTACCTCCATTATCAATAACAAAAGAATTACTTTTGAATTTATTATTGATCCTCATACTAGGATGATTAATGAAGTTAAAGACATTCTTCTTAAAAAAGAAAAAAAAATTGTTTTCTTAAAGAAGAAGTAGATTTATTAAACATTACTTCTCAACTTAAGAAACCTGAATTTCAAAATCAAATTAAATTAATTGATCAACAGTTTAGAGATGAAATCTGCAATGATTTACCTAATGCCTTTTGGGATAGAAAGAAACATGTTATTTCTTTACCTTATCTTGATGACTTTAATGAAAGTCAGATTCCCACCATAGCTAGGCCTACTCAAATGAATCACGAGTATTTAGATTTATGCAAAAAGGAGATAGAATCTCTTTTAGAAAAAAATTTAATAAGAAAATCCAAAACTCCTTGGAGCTGCACAGCTTTTTATGTTAATAATGATGCCGAAAGGGAATGTGGGGTCCCTAGATTTGTTATAAATTACAAACCTCTTAATAAAGTGTTAAAATGGATTAGATATCCTATTCCTAATAAAAAATATCTTTTAGATAGATTAAACAATGCTTTAATCTTCTCTAAATTTGATATGAAATCTGGTTATTGACAAATTCAGATTAATGAATCTGATAAGTATAAAACAGTCTTTACTGTTCCTTTTGGACATTATGAATTGAATGTCCTTCCTTTTGGCCTTAAAAATGCCCCTTCTGAATTTCAAAATATTATGAATGATATTTTTAATCCTTATACTGAATTTATAATTGTTTATATTGATGATGTCTTAGTTTTTTCTAAAACTATAGATCAACATGTTAAACATTTAAAAATATTCAAAGGATTAGTTAAACATAATGAATTAGTTATATATGCTCCTAAGATGAAACTTTTCAAACAAAAGTTAGATTTTTAGGACATGAAATTGACCAAGGAACTATAATTCCTATACAAAGAAGTATTGAATTCGCTTCTAAATTTCCCAATATTATTACAGATAAAAAAAATTACAAAGGTTTCTTGGTAGTCTCAATGATATATCAGATTATTATGAAAATCTTGCAAAAGATACTGCCATATTACATGCTAGGCTTAAAAAGAATCCTGGCCCTTGGACTGATAAACATTCTCGGGCAATCCAAAGAATTAAAAATAAAGTTAAATATTTGCCTTGTTTATCCCTTGCTAACCCTAAATATTTCAAAATTGTTGAAATGAATGCTTCAGACTTAGGCTATGGAGGAATCCTTAAACAAATTATACCTGATACGTCAAAAGAAATTTTAGTCAGATTTACCTCTGGAAAATGGAATCCTGCCCAATCAAAATATTCTACTATCAAAAAAGAGATGCTCTCTATTATAAAATGCATTTCAAAATTTCAAGATGATCTTCTTAATAAGAAATTTTTATTAAAAATTGATTGTAGCTCAGCTAAATCAATTATTGAAAAAGATGTTAAAAATCTTGTTGCTAAGCAAATTTTTGCTAGCTGGCAATCTCAATTATCTATGTTTGAATTTGACATTCAACACATAAAAGGTGAAAATAATTCACTTGCTGATTATTTAATTCGTGAATTCTGGTAGGGAAAAAATGATGACCCCGCATAGGGGAAGAGGTCGCGGTTATGGTCGTGGTGGAAAGGGGAGTAACAATATGTTACCCCAGCCAGAATCAAACATTCCTCTAATAGGGGATTGGACTACAGTTTACAAAGGTAGAAAAATGCAACAATTACCTGCATCTTTATCTAAAAGGGAAGATATTCCTTCCCCCCCCTCTAATAAAAGTACATCTTACAAAGAAGTTGCGGTTAATAACCCACCTCAAGAGCAACTGGACTATTTTGAAAATCCAGTAACTGAAAAAAATCATGTATATTGATGAAGAAGATATCAAAATCAATCCAAATGATAGATGGTTTATCAAAACTAGATACCTCGAATCAAGAGGATATCCAGACCCACATGGAAAATCTAGGCCTCACCTAGAAATTCTTCTAACTATTACTGAATCGATAACATTTACTCACCATTACCAGAATAATAATCCTGAAAATTTTATAAACTTCAGTAAATGTCACATTAATAAAATCCTGTTACCAAGAGAATGGGGTCTTAATCCAAATGGTGAAAAGGCAATAAGAATTGCAGAAGGAAAGTATATTTACTTTAATTACTGGGACTATGTCCAAGCTTTTACTCAAGCATTTTATTATCAAAATCCCAAGAACAAGCATTCTTGGTTTGTCTCTATTAATCTAGAGATGATTAATAGACCTATACCAAATTGGTTTTATGAATGGTGGACCAAATTTGGCCCGTCTTTGGAAATACTACCCAAAGAATTACTTGATTTATACAATCCCTGGTGTGACAATAGCCCACTTATTACAAATATTTTATCTGATAATTTAATCACCGGATAATGTCCATTTTGGTTCTTTACCAAATTTCAGATTCCATGGATATGGAGATGGTCAATCACCATATCTCAAGATAAATTCAACATACCCATTTTAGAAAGAAATTTCTTCTATAAATGGTGGAACAAAATGAGTTCCGAAGAAGTCAAGAAATAGGAAATTTAATTCAAATAGCTATAGCTGAAGACCAAAGTAATAAGGTCAAAGAGCAAAGCTCCCAACAAATGTCTGCAGTTGGGTCCTCTGCTTGGGCTCTGATACCACACAATTAATATACAGCAGAATCAGGATCGAAATACGTATAACAAAGTAAAGAAATGGTAGAGAAGTTTAGAGAAGTATAGAGAATTTTCTTTCCAACTTATCTTCAAAAACATGATTACAAAAGAAACTTAAATCCCCTTATATAGGGAAGCAAAGGCTTACTATTTAAGCCGGTAACATCTACCTACAATAGTAGGTGAACTACTAAACATTAATAAAAAATAAAAAACTTTTACAAAAGAAAATTAAGTGCATACATTTATGCCTAAAGACTAAAGATTCGTATTCCCTTAAGATAAGAAGATAAGATTCTTTCTTATCTTTTGCTTTTGACAAGATTCGTATTCCATTAACCTTGCATTTTGCTTTTGAAAGGATTCTTATTCCATTAACCTTGTCTTTTGCTTTTGTCTTTTGATTCTTTTTCATTATTACTTTGAAATGGCAAACAAGATAGGATTCTTCCTTATCTTCTGCCTTTGATTATTATTCTTATTTTTTGCTTTCTCTTTTGCTTTCCGAGTCATGGATTGAATCATTGCGTCCCAGAAATCCTCTGCAGTTGGGTCCTCTGCTTGGGCTTCTCCTGCCAAACAGTCAAAGTTATGGGAATCAATTGATCCCATGGAAGAGCTGGTCTTCATAGATGAATCCTCGTTTTTTGATGCTTTTGCTGGAAAAGTGGAGAAGAATTGGTTTTTCATATGGTCCAAAGTTCTAACCATGATTTCATCTTCTGATTCATTTGGATATTTTCTCTGGAAGAAGTTCTTCAGATTTCCCATAAACATTTGTTGGGAGCTTTGCTCTTTGACCTTATTACTTTGGTCTTCAGCTATAGCTGTTTGAATTAAATTTCATATTTTCTGGACTTCTTCGGAACTCATTTTGTTCCACCATTTATAGAAGAAATTTCTTTCTAAAATGGGTATGTTGAATTTATCTTGAGATATGGTGATTGACCATCTCCATATCCATGGAATCTGAAATTTGGTAAAGAACCAAAATGGACATTGTCCGGTGATTAAATTATCAGATAAAATATTTGCAATAAATGGGCTATTGTCACACCAGGGATTGTATAAATCAAGTAATTCTTTGGGTAGTATTTCCAAAGACGGACCAAATTTAGTCCACCATTCATAAAACCAATTTGGTATAGGTCTATTAATCATCTTCTGATTAATAGAGAAAAACCAAGAATGCTTGTTCTTGGGGTTTTGATAATAAAAAGCTTTAGTAAAAGTTTGGACATAGTCCCAGTAATTAAAGTAAATATACTTTTCTTCTACAATTCTTATTGCCTTTTCACCATTTGGATTAAGACCCCATTCTCTTGGTAACAGGATTTTATTAATGTGACATTTACTGAAGTTTATAAAACTTTCAGGATTATTATTCTGGTAATGGCTAGTAAATGTTACCGATTCGGTAACGGTTAGAAGAATTTCTAGGTGAGGCCTAGTTTTTCCATGTAGGCCTGGATATCCTCTTGATTCGAGGTATCTAGTTTTGATATACCATCCATCATTTGGATTAATTTTGATATCTTCTTCATCAATATACATGATTTTTTCAGTTACTGGATTTTCAAAATAATCCAATTGCTCTTGAGGTGGGTTATTAACCGCAACTTCTTTGTAAGATGTACTTTTATTAGAGGAAGAGGAAGGAATATCTTCCTTTTTAGATAAAGATGCATGTAATTGTTGCATTTTTCTACCTTTGTAAACTGTAGTCCAATTCCCTATTAGAGGAATGTTTGATTCTGGCTGGGGTAACATATTGTTACTCCCCCTTCCACCACGGCCATAACCGCGGCCTCTTCCCCTATACGGGGTCATCATTTTTTTTCCTGCAAGAATTCACGAGTTAAATAATCAGCACGTGAATTATTTTCACCTTTAATGTGTTGAATGTCAAATTCAAACATAGATAATTGAGATTGCCAGCTAGCAAAAATTTGCTTAGCAACAAGATTTTTAACATCTTTTTCAATAGTTGATTTAGCTGAGCTACAATTAATTTTTAATAAAAATTTCTTATTAAGAAGATCATCTTGAAATTTTGAAATGCATTTTATAATAGAGAGCATCTCTTTTTTTATAGTAGAATATTTTGATTGGGCAGGTTTCCATTTTTCAGAGGTAAATCTGACTAAAACTTCTTTTGATGTATCAAGTATAATTTGTTTAAGGATTCCTCCATAGCCTAAGTCAGAAGCATCCGTTTCAACAATTTTGAAATATTTAGGGTTAGCAAGTGATAAACAAGGCAAACATTTAACTTTATTTTTAATTCTTTGGACTGCCTGAGAATGTTTATCAGTCCAAGGGCCAGGATTCTTTTTAAGCCTAGCATGTAATATGGCAGTATCTTTTGCAAGATTTTCATAATAATCTGCTATATCATTAAGACTACCAAGAAACATTTGTAATTGTTTTTTATCTGTAATAATATTGGAGAATTTAAAAGCGAATTCAATACTTCTTTGTATAAGAATTATAGTTCCTTGGTCAATTTCATGACCTAAAAATCTAACTTTTGTTTGAAAAAGTTTCATCTTAGGAGCAGATATAACTAATCCATTATGTTTAACTAATCCTTTAAATATTTTTAAATGTTTAACATGTTGATCTATAGTTTTAGAAAAAACTAAGACATCATCAATATAAACAATTATAAATTCAGTATAAGGATTAAAAATATCATTCATAATATTTTGAAATTCAGAAGGGGCATTTTTAAGGCCAAAAGGAAGGACATTCCATTCATAATGTCCAAAAGGAACAGTAAAGGTTGTTTTATACTTATCAGATTCATTAATTTGAATTTGCCAATAACCAGATTTCATATCAAATTTAAAGAAGATTAAAGCATTGTTTAATCTATCTAAAAGATCTTTTTTATTTGCAATAGGATATCTAATCCATTTTAACACTTTATTAAGAGGTTTGTAATTTATAACAAATCTAGGGACCCCACATTCCCTTTCGGCATCATTATTAACATAAAAAGCTGTGCAGCTCCAAGGAGATTTGGATTTTCTTATTAAATTTTTTTCTAAAAGAGATTCTATCTCCTTTTTGCATAAATCTAAATACTCGTGATTCATTTGAGCAGGCCTAGCTTTGGTGTGAATCTGACTCTCATTAAAGTCATCAAGATAAGGTAAAGAAATAACATGTTTCTTTCTATCCCAAAAGGCATTAGGTAAATCATTGCAGATTTCATCTCTAAACTGTTGATCAATTAATTTAATTTGATTTTGAATTTCAGGTTTCTTAAGTTGAGAAGTAATGTTTAATAAATCTACTTCTTCTTTAAGAAAACAAATTTGTTTTTCTTTTTTAAGAAGAATATCTATAACTTCATTAATTATCCAAGTATGAGGATCAGTAATAAATTCAAAAGTAATTCTTTTGTTATTGATAATTGAGGTAATTCCCTTTTATTCAACATTAATTAGAGGCATAATTTTATGCAGAAAAGGAGTGCCTAATATGATTCTATGAGTTAAATTTTTTACAAGAATATTTTTTACAAGAATAAAATGAGTAGGTAAAAAAATATCTTTATTACAAATATAAGCATTAGACAACTTATAATTAACCGTGAGTTTATCTCCTCCAGCTTGGGTAAGAGATTGTTGGTTTTATCAAAGTATTTAGTGGGAATAATTCCTTCTTGAAGGCAGTTTAAATCAGCGCCACTATCAATAAGGGCAACTTCATTTTCTAATATGAAATTTCTATTAATAACTAAAGTTATTCTAACAAACCATTTTTGAGAGGTCACTCTATCAATGAGAGAAAGGAATTCATCACAATGTGAAGGATTACTAGTTGAAGATATCTCTTCAACCTTGGAATTACTAGATTCTAACAAAGTGAGTCTTTGAGATAAACCATAGTTTTCTCTTTTAATCTGAGATATCTCATTCTTTAAGAGATTTATTTCTCTATTTAAATCCATAATAGAAACAGGAGTTTCACGGATGTTAGACTGTCGAAATCTAGACAAAACCTCACTTAATTGGTAAGGTGCTTTTGTAATAACAGGAAAATCTTTTTTAGAGTTTTCTTGTATTAAGATCTCAAGCATTTTTCTTTTTAGTTATTTATTAGAAATAGATTCTATAGCTTTTATAGCTTCGTCTTGTTCCGAGGTTAAAACATTTAACCCATTCATATCAACAATTGATTTCCAGTAATCTAATTGATTACATTGATAATCATTACTGTCAGAATATTCATAAGAGCATTTAGTAGAGGATTCATAAATCATATTAACATCCTCTTCTGAAGAATAATTTTCAGAATCAGAATTGAGAAGTAAAACTTTTTCTAATTGAGAATGCAATTGTTTATCTTCTATCTCATTAAGAGCTTTTTTAGTCCAACATTGGTTGGCATAATGACCATGTTTGCCACATTTATGACACGTTATGTCAAGCTTTTTGGCTTTTCTTTTACCTTTAGGGTCAAAAGATTTTTCTTTAGGTCTACATTTATTGTAGTGACCCTTTTTCTTATTCTTATAAGAATTTTTATAAGAATTTTTTGACTTATCCTTATAAGGTTTATTGTGGAAAGTTTTTCCTTTTTTCTTATTATTATTATCTGGAGATTTTCCAAGATCAAAAGCAAATTGTTCGAAAAATTCACCAAGTTGGTGTTTCTCCGAAAGATTTTGCTTTTAAAGTTGATTTCTAAGCTTTATGTCATTACATAAAGTTAATCCTTCATTAACACAAGTGCTAATTATAGGACCATAAGTAAGGTCAGAATAATTTATATTTATCCCATCGTTTTTCTGTCTTAAAGATTGTCTAACCTTTTCAAAAAAGAAATGGGGTAATCCATCAATAAATTTTGCTTTCCAATGCAAAGAATTGGGATTGTTTAATTGATAAACTCTTGAAAGAAAAGTATCCTTATACCATCTAAAGTGGGTAAGAGAAGGACACCTAAGGTTTTGGAGAAGTGTCTAGATTTTTTCTCCAATAGGGACATTGGTTCCTACAAAATGCTGTAAGATGGAGAGACACAAAGTATACACTGCATCTTCTTCTCCCGTGGTAGTCGTAGCCAAAGTAGTACTTCTACTGGTTCCTGGCTCGATCTTAATGATTTTCTTATGATTAAGAATTTCTAATTTCTGAGATTCGGTGAGATAATGATCCCACCAGCCTCTAAGTTGGCCAACAAATCCTGTGGTTATAAAGGATGCTATAGAACTATCTGAATTTCCATGTTGCTTGAAAACAGTAGAATACATGATCATCCTATGAATTGTATCTATAATCTGTTTGTCATTAAGACCATCAACGTTCCATTCATAAATGGCTTATCCTGAATAAGAATTCTGGAATGGTTCAGGTTCCTCAAAGAACAAATCTTGCGGTGAGGGGCGTTTGTAATAATACTTTTCTATAGGCCTAGGAGAATAAACATGGTTTATATTATTAGTATTATTAATGTCAAGGTTACTAATGTCTAAATTAGCAAACATATCAGATAATTGGTCAATATGGTTTTCGTTATTATCCTCAGAATAATCTTCATGGGACATAACTGTGATATTAAGACCTTTTAACTTTTGTTCTAAAATACGAACAAATTCTTGACCATTGGTTTCCATTTTAAATCCCTCTATGGAAACAGGAGGTTGTACTATAGGAACATCCGAAATAGTGGATGTGGACATCTGGTCCTTAGGTTTATTTATGAGATCAATAATGATATCGTAACGTGCTATTTGTTTTTCTAAAAGATTTTTTATGGATAATAGATCTTTTTCCATAGAGATAAATTATTCTCCTAAGCAAACAAGATAAGCATTGGTATAATTCTAAGACCTGATGACAAAATTTAATTCCTTAAGAGTAACTTGATTTTCTTCAACTCTTTGTAACTGAAGGTTAAGGTAAGGGATAGCTTCAGTATTTTGACTCAAACTTATCATTTGTTCATGGGGAAAAGGAGCTTCCATTTTCTCTCCTCTAACATTTTCCCAAGCTCTTTGTAAAACAAGGATTTCTTCTTGTTTTTTACTTATGAAATAGTTAACAAACCATTTCAGAAAAGGAATGAAATCCTGCGCAAGGTTCATTTGAGTGTAGTACTCATCTTTAAATTGAGCTAATCCGGGTTTTGAATTTTTAAAAAAAAACCATTCTCTGAATTGAGTAGATCTCTCATGTTGAAACTCATCATTGATGAGTTGTCTCATCTTGCTACCAGGGGAGTAATCTAATATTATAACTGGAAATCCATGTCTTACAGAGTAGGTGATTCTACTCTTGGAGTATTAGGTTTTTGATAAATTCCTTGGAGAATTCTATTTTCGCTAAGTCTCATCTTGTTTGAGAAGTAGAAGGTCTAGGTAATTGGCTAGAAGCTGTGAAAAATTCACTAACTGAGTGTCTAGCAGATAGAGATCTGGGTATCCTAATTATTCTTTTAGGAGTGAAGTTTATTTCTAGATCTCCTTTAGTAGTTTGAATTATTTGATCTATGTCCCTATTAAGGATAGGTTCAGGATCTATTTCCTGGGGAAGAGACCATGTCTCTGGGAAGTTTATTTCATCCCATTTTATCAATCTATTGGTTGCAACATTGGAAGTTAACAAATTGGTTTGAACCAAAGTAGTAGTTCCAGGGAACGCTAATTGTTTCACTTTGGGATTAAGCGTAGTAAGAACCTTATAGTAGATTCTATAGCATATTGCTATGATTTCACTTCCAGGTTTGAAATTGTAACCATCAGTATGAACAGTTAACTAAATAGCATCTAATAAATTCTTATCAGATAAAGATAGAGTTAAATTTAGTGAGACATCAAAGTAAATTGGTCCATGACACAGACTTGTCTTTACCATAGCGGCTAAAGATTGTTTGAAATCCTTACATCTACCATATCTAACATAAGCCATTATGCTAGAATTTAAACCTAATAATGTTAACGGTTTTAAAGAAATTTGAACCAATCCGATATGGATAAAATTATAATTTTTATAAGGTTTCAAATCTTTTTTAGTTAACAGTTTGATTGTCTGTTTTTCTTTAGAAATTTGAATTGTTTGCTCTAGAGTTTTAACAGCAAAACGAGCAAAAACATCTATCTTACCAAATCTATAAATTTGATTAGGAGGAACGGAGGGTATAACCCATCTGTTGAGTTTATCCAGATTTCTGTGATATTCTACAAGTTCTTCATTTTTGATCAAATTGTTTTGATGATTATCATCATCAGAATCCATAAAAGAAACAGGCTAAGAATGTTATGATTGGTTGATACACAAAGCTAAATTTAAATAGATAACTTGGACTCATAACATAATATTAACCGAAACAGTAACCTATTAAAAGTCCTCTAGGCAAACAACGAATTGTTTAACTATCAACCCAAAGGATAGAGGGATTTCTCCCAAATCAAAGATGTCAAAATGTTTTCAGCAAAAATTTTCTTTTTTAGAATCATCAACAACTCCCTTCCCCGGGAAAAAGATGTACTTAACAGAAAACACTAAAAACATTTTTTGTTTTAAAAACACTTTTAAAAGGTTGTTTGGTTATCTGTTAATAAAAAGTAATGAGGAAAAGTTACCTACTTAGTTTTATCTAAGCGTAATCAACCTATCACAACATAAATTTAGCCACAAATTGTCATAACAATTTGTGTAATAAAAAAATTAGCGTAGATTTGGCAACCAGGTGATGATACCACAATTAGTATACAGCAGAAGCAGGGTCGAAATATGTATAAGATTGTAAAGAAATGGTAAAGAAGTCAATTAGTATATAGTAGAAGCAGGGTTGAAATATGTATAAGATTGTAAAGAAATGGTATAGAAGTCTAGAGAAGTATAGAGAATTTTATTTCTTGCAAAAACCTGCTTTACAAAAGAAACTTAAATCCCCTTATATAGGGAAGCAAAGGCTTACTATTTAAGCTGGTAACATCTACCTACAATAGTAGGTGAACTACTAAACATAAAAAACAAAAAAACTTTTACAAAAGAAAATTAAGTGCATACATTTATGCCTAAAGACAAGAGATTCTTATTCCCTTAAGATAAGAAGATAAGATTCTTTCTTATCTTTTGCTTTTGGAAACTTTTGTTTTTGACAAGATTCTTATTCCATTATCCTTGTCTTTTGCTTTTGACAAAATTCTTATTCCATTAACCTTGTCTTTTGCTTTTGTTTATTGATTCTTTTTCATTATTGCTTTGAAATGGCAAACAAGATAGGATTCTTTCTTATCTTCTGCCTTTGATTATTGATTCTTATTTTTTGCTTTCTCTTTTGCTTTGCTTGGGCTTCTCCTACCAAACAATCAAAGTTGTGGGAATCAATTGATCCCATGGAAGAGCTTGTCTTCATAGATGAATCCTCATCTTTTGATGCTTTTGCTAGAAAAGTGGAGAAGAATTGGTTTTTAATGTGGTCCAAAGTTCTAACCATGATTTCATCTTCTGATTCATTTGGATATTTTCTCTGGAAGAAGTTCTTCAGATTTCCCATAGACATTTGTTGGGAGCTTTGCTCTTTGACCTTATTACTTTGGTCTTCAGCTATAGTTGTTTGAATTAAATTTCCTATTTTCTGGACTTCTTCGGAACACATTTTGTTCCACCATTTATAGAAGAAATTTCTTTCTAAAATGGGTATGTTGAGTTTATCTTGAGATATGATGATTGACCATCTCCATATCCATGGAATCTTAAATTTGGTAAAGAACCAAAATGGACATTGTCCGGTGATTAAATTATCAGATAAAATATTTGCAATAAGTTGGCTATTGTCACACCAGGGATTGTATAAATCAAGTAATTCTTTGGATAGTATTTCCAAAGACGGACCAAATTTAGTCCACCATTCATAAAACCAATTTGGTATAGGTCTATTAATCATCTCTGGATTAATAGAGAAAATTTAGAAATATGTATAACAAAGTAAAGAAATGGTAGAGAAGTCTAGAGAAGTATAGAGAATTTTCTTCCAACTTATCTTCAAAAACTTGATTACAAAAGAAACTTAAATCCCCTTATATAGGGAAGCAAAGGCTTACTATATAAGCCGGTAACATCTACCTACAATAGTAGGTGAATTACTAAACATTCATAAAAATCAAAAAACTTTTACAAAAGAAAATTAAGTGCATACATTTATGCCTAAAGACAAGAGATTCTTATTCCCTTAAGATAAGAAGATAAGATTCTTTCTTATCTTTTGCTTTTGGCAACTTTTGCTTTTCACAAGATTCTTATTCCATTAACCTTGTCTTTTGCTTTTGACAAGATTCTTATTCCGTTAACCTTGTCTTTTGCTTTTGACAAGATTCTTATTCCATTAACCTTGTCTTTTGCTTTTGTTTATTGATTCTTTTTCATTATTGCTTTGAAATGGCAAACAAGATAGGATTCTTTCTTATCTTCTGCCTTTGATTATTGATTCTTATTTTTTTGCTTTCTCTTTTGCTTTCTGGGCCATGGATTGAATCATTGTGTCCTAGAAATCCTCTGCAGTTGGGTCCTCTACTTGGGCTTCTCCAGCCAAACAGTCAAAGTTGTGGGAATCAATTGATCCCATGGAAGAGCTGGTCTTCATAGATGAATCCTCATCTTTTGATGCTTTTGCTGGAAAAGTGGAGAAGAATTGGTTTTTCATATGGTCCAAAGTTCTAACCATGATTTCATCTTCTGATTCATTTGGATATTTTCTCTGGAAGAAGTTCTTCAGATTTCCCATAGACATTTGTTGGGAGCTTTGCTCTTTGACCTTATTACTTTGGTCTTCAGCTATAGCTATTTGAATTAAATTTCCTATTTTATGGACTTCATCGGAACTCATTTTGTTCCACCATTTATAGAAGAAATTTCTTTCTAAAATTGGTATTTTGAATTTATCCTGAGATATGGTGATTGACCATCTCCATATCCATGGAATCTGAAATTTGGTAAAGAACAAAAATGGACATTCTCCAGTGATTAAGTTATCAGATAAAATATTTGCAATAAGTGGGCTATTGTCACACCAGGGATTGTATAAATCAAGTAATTCTTTGGGTAGTATTTCCAAAGACGGGCCAAATTTAGTCCACCATTCGTAAAACAATTTGGTATATGTCTATTAATCATCTCTGGATTAATAGAGAAAAACCAAGAATGCTTATTCTTGGGATTTTGATAATAAAAAGTTTGATTAAAAGCTTGGACATAGTCCTAGTAATTAAAGTAAATATACTTTTCTTCTGCATTTCTTATTGCCTTTTCACCATTTAAATTAAGACCCCATTCTCTTGGTAACATGATTTTATTAATGTGACATTTACTGAAGTTTATAAAACCTTCAGGATTATTATTCGTGTAATGGTGAGTAAATGTTACCGATTCGGTAACGGTTAGAAGAATTTCTAGGTGAGGCCTAGATTTTCCATGTAGGCCTGGATATCCTCTTGATTCAAGATATCTAGTTTTGATAGACCATCCATCATTTGGATTGATTTTGATATCTTCTTCCTCAATATACATGATTTTTTCAGTTACTGGATTTTCAAAATAATCCAATTGCTCTTGAGGGGGGTTATTAACCGCAACTTCTTTGTAAGATGTACTTTTATTAGAAGAGGAGGAAGGAATATCTTCCTTTTTAGATAAAGATGCAGGTAACTGTTGCATTTTTCTACCTTTGTAAATTGTAGTCCAATCCCCTATTAGAGGAATGCTTGATTCTGGTTGGGGTAACATATTGTTACTCCCCCTTCCACCACGGCCATAACCGCGGCCTCTTCCCCTATGCGGGGTCATCATTTTTTCCCTGCAAGAATTCACGAGTTAAATAATCAGCAAGTGAATTATTTTCACCTTTTATGTGTTGAATGTCAAATTCAAACATAGATAATTGAGATTGCCAGCTAGCAAAAATTTGCTTAGCAACAAGATTTTTAACATCTTTTTCAATAATTGATTTAGCTGAGCTACAATCAATTTTTAATAAAAATTTCTTATTAAGAAAATCATCTTGAAATTTTGAAATGCATTTTACAATAGAGAGCATCTCTTTTTTGATAGTAGAATATTTTGATTGGGCAGGATTCCATTTTCCAGAGGTAAATCTGACTAAAACGTCTTTTGATGTATCAGATATAATTTGTTTAAGGATTCCTCCATATCCTAAGTTGGAAGCATCCGTTTCAATTTTTTTGAAATTTTAGGGTTAGCAAGGGATAAACAAGGCAAACATTTAACTTTATTTTTAATTCTTTGGACTGCTTGAGAATGTTTATCAGTCCAAGGGCCAAGATTCTTTTTAAGCCTAGCATATAATATGGCAGTATCTTTTGTAAGATTTTCATAATAATCTGCTATATAATTGAGACTACTGTCGCATTACGCGAAAAACCGGCGGGAAAACAAGACAACAGAGCCGCCACCGTGCGTTATTTATCCCAAAAGAGGGAAAGGAAATGCTCGAAGTAAACCTGGAAAAGACATGGTCTCGCGACCAAAGAGAATGGGATTGGGAGTCGGTTATGCGAAGGGAAGGTATTAGCACCCCTACGCATCCGTCGTACTCGACGGGATCCACGCACAAAAGGAAGGAATATGGTTGCTAAACGCTGCTCAAAACATCACACACTGGCTGAAAGAGACACAGGAAGAGAAAAGAAACTGAACTCGGCAGGATATCGCATCCTGGGCCTACGTAGTCTATCAGGCATAGACATCAGAGTCGACGTAGTTCGGAACTAGGGGAAAACGTGCTCGCTAGGATGTCGCATCCTATGCATACGTATCTCCTCTGACTGGAGAAGAATCAGAGCACTCGTAGCTCGGCTAACGCACGCAAACAAAACAGACACAGGCAAACGTGGAATCCGAATGCCAATCGCTGGACTTATATCAGATTCCGAACCAAAACACACCCACACTGGAAACCAGATGCCACTTGATGGACTTATACCGGACTCCAAGCACACAACAAGAGGATACGGAATGCCAGTCGCTGGTCTTACATCCATCTCCTAACACACACAAAGACAAAACAAAAAGGGCGTCCGGAGAGATCAGCTCATCTCCTGCCTACGTACCTCATCTGGTATGAGGATCAGGGCGACGTAGTTCCCCTACGCAGGGACACAAGACTAGCCTAACCAGATAACTGAGGGAGACACAACTAGGGAGACTAACTCGAGCCTAGATGTTATCATGCAATTCATCCCTAAGTTAAGGTTGCTATCTAACTTGCACAGGGAGCAAGCTATCCTAAGCACAGGCAAAAGCAAACAATCACAAATAGCACACACTATATACACACAAAGTGGGGCTCAAACAAGGGTTAGGCTGCTGAGCAAGCCAAATGTATCGGGGTGATGT
This sequence comes from Lathyrus oleraceus, assembly GCF_024323335.1. Lineage (NCBI taxonomy): Eukaryota > Viridiplantae > Streptophyta > Magnoliopsida > Fabales > Fabaceae > Lathyrus > Lathyrus oleraceus. The sequence goes on along the minus strand of NC_066584.1, from coordinate 436,622,711 downwards.
TAGCTCTTAACCCTAACATTGTGAGTTAGGGTGAAGCCGATGAAAGGTGAGTGAAGATGAGACTTCACAGCTCTTATCCCTGGCCTGGGAGAGCTTCAGACAATGAAGTGTGGGTTCAGAAAGTGGGAACCCTTCTACACTTATGACACTGACTCAACTGTACAACTGTACAAGGATCTTGGGTTACTATCCACAATGCATCAACACCATTTGTGTGAGTAGAGGGATGACTCAACTGAATAGCAGGAGATGGATTGCACATCTCTTGTATCTGCCAATTGCCTTATCAAAGGTCTTTTCCTGCTTGGGGACAAAAATAAACAAGCACAAGCATTGCCTCTTAAGGAGGACTTCAGACAGGTGCCTGGCCAAGTAACAGGCCAGGTCTTCCAGACTACATGGAGAAGAGATCATTATACCTCAATGCTCAAGCTAGCAAGCAAAGCAAAATCAAGTTCACAAGGGAACTATAGCAACTAAGGTACCTGAAAACAATCCAACATAATCAATACTCAGCTTAAACAAAAGTCAAACAGACAGTTACAAGTCAACAGACAATTGTACATAAACAGACAAACAAGCATCAATGCACAAAGGTGCAAGCCACAAGGCCTAAGCTCAAGTCTCAAAGCCTACAAAACAAACTCAAGGTTAGTCATAAACAAGCAATAAACCCACTCCAATTGAGTGCACATCATCAAGTATAAGCAATTGTGCTCTTTGACCTGAAACATAGCTCAAATGTGAGAAGCCAACCTCTAGGACAAGGCCTAGGGTCAAAATGAGAGAAATAATTCACAACAGAACATGAAAATTGGTAAGAATCAAGTTTAATCCAATAAGAAACAAATCCAAGTGGTCTCATATTCATATCATCAACCAATTTCATTTCATAAAGCATAGAAGGCATAGCATGCATATTCAAAGCTCATAGAACCAAACAGAAAGATTCAATTCAAACCAACGCAAAAATATTTCAATAAATCCCCAAAAAAGTTCATGGCTAAACAACATTCATAACATGATCTACACACCAAATTTCAAGTCATTTGGACCAAGGGAAGCAAGTCAAATAAAATCCATAAGTCAAAGCATGTTCAAACAAGCTCATACAAAGCACCAAATCATACATCAACTTCCAGCAAGCATAAAACAGAATTGGCATAAGATAAATGAACCAAATCAAATCCATGACAAACTTCAATGTGTCTATAATATACATGCCAAATTTCAAGTTCATCCAATAAACAACAAGAATTTCACAAATCATTTAAGATCATGACTCACAAAAAGTCCACAATTGGTCAAGCAGGAAAGAAATTCTCAAACAAATTGGAAATGCACTCAAAAATCCACAAAAATTCAGACTCAAACCTAACATCCAGAAGATTCAACATGCAAAAATTCAGATCATTTCAAGTTCATATGGCATAGTAAATAAATTCCACAAATTGGACAAGAAATGGTGTGACACAAATTGTCACACCTCCAATGATCAGGTCATATCTCACAATCCAGAAATGCAAAAATCACAATATTTATACCAAAATTCTCCTAAAGGTGTCTAGTTTATGCATATAAAATTTCAGCTCCATAGGATTAAGCATCATCATTTCATGATCAAAATGGTAAGCAAGGTACAACAAATGACATGTATGAACATTCCCTAGCAAAAACAGAAATCCACACGTGCACAATTTTCATAAAAATCATCAAAAAATAGTAGACATGGCAAGGATCATGGCACAAAAAATCTCACATCAATTGGATTAATGGTTTGAGAGTTATGATTTTTCTAATGTGAAGAAAAAATAAAAAAAAACATGAACAATGGCATGTGAAATATATGTAGCATGATGAATTAAATTGCCAAAGCCTAATGAGAAGTGCTGGAGCGGAGGATCGAACTCCGCGTGCATTTGAAATAGGGCGCTACTTAAGTGAAACGCCGCGTTTCACTTAAGTGCGTGGCAGGATCTAATTGGCTCATGGGAGACAAACACCAGAAAGCATGCAAACAGGCCAATACACGATCAAACACGATCTGGCAATTGAAATTGTTAGGGTTCTTGATGTTCTTCATCATTCATCATCCATTTCCAGCATATGAACAAAGGTTCACGAAAATCAACAAACTATACATCAATGGAAAGGTCTTTCAGTGTACATTAAGAATCTAAACTCCATTCATCCTAACTCTCAACAACATGCATGGATCGATCAAAATAAATTTTGCATCTCAAACTTAGAATCAACATATCTTTTGTTATTTCTCAATGAAAATCACAAATTCAAAGCTCAGCGTGTTCATCATGGAAAGATCTTTCATAAACACATGATAATTGCATGAATCGTGGAATTCGAAAACTGACCTTCAATCAAGTGCAGTGATGAAACCGTGGTTTTCTGGCTTTGTAATGGTGAAACAGAAGCTCCTTGATGCTCAGGTTGATGACTGGAAGAAGGAATGTTGCTCAATTGCCTTGGATCTAGCTCAAAAATGCATTTGCCATTGATGAAGCTTCTTGCTACAGTCCTCGATTTGGCTTGAGAATGGTGATTCCTTGCTTCAATTCCACTCCAAAGTGCTTGTGTATGTTGGAACAACAAAGATCAATGCAAGTTCTATGAAGATTTTGCAGAAAAATGAAGAGAAAAAGTTGAGAGAATTTGCAATTTTTGGATCTAGATCTGGTTTGAATGAATGTTCATCACAAATTCTGTTAGCATTAGCCTTATATACCATGGGTTAATCATTTCCTTAATCCCAATTAGCAAAAAAATGGAAGTGAATTAGTGAAGTGAGTTTTTATGTTAAATGGCCAAAGTGATTTTCATGTGCATGAGATGCTGCTACAGTGCACGAAAAATTAGCCAAGCACCCTCCAAATGTTGTTTTAGATCAAATTCAAGTGATTGGAAGTGTGGCAAATGCATAGTTTTCAAATTGACTTTTTTCCCTCCCTTTTTTAAATTCAAACCACATGGAAAATGCCATTTTTATGTGATGATTTTTGATGAAATGTAATGAATGATTTGGATAGAGCATGTCAAATGGAGATTGTAGCAAAAAACCACACATGATTTGGCCAATTGGTGTGAAAGTTATCCAAGTTTGAAGTTCAAAATTTCTTGACAATGATTTGATCATAACTTGCCAACCACATGTGAGAAATGGATGTTCTTGGACTTTTTGGAAAGGTGAGAGCAAGATCTTCAACTTTCATGTTGGACAAAAATCCATTTGAAGCTTGTATGATGATGTAAATTTGAGGAGAAGACCTTTCCATTTTTGGCAGTTTGAAATTACAGGTCACTTACTATTTTTGGAAACTTTTCCTCTGACCTCAAATTCTTCAATGTTGATCTTTGACATGTCAAATGAGACTTGTATGGACATGAATGAGGCCTTTCAAACCATCTCCCACCTTCAAATCCATGATTTCAGGCACAGTTGACCACATTTGACTTTCTAGGGTTTCAGATGAAATTCAGCTTGACTGTTGAGCTTTGATCATCCAATCCTTTGGCCAAACCACTTCAAAATGATCCCTAGGTCATATGAACTTGTTGAATCAACCCTAGGGCTTTGCTTCAATAGGAAATGCACTTGCTTGCTTGCTTGACCAGATCTCGTGACCAGTTGACCTAATCTTGTCTGATGACTTGCACTTGGGCAAATGGACAATGCAATGTTATGCAGTGGACAATGTTATGTTAATGACCTAATATGAAAATGTATGTACAAAATAGGAGGTGCAAATTTGAGGTGCTACAACTACCAAGAAACCTTTGTAATTGTTTTTTATCTGTAATAATATTGGGGAATTTAGAAGGGAATTCAATACTTCTTTGTATAGGAATTATAGTTCCTTGGTCAATTTCATGTCCTAAAAATCTAACTTTTGTTTGAAAAAGTTTCATCTTAGGAGCAGATATAACTAATCCATTATGTTTAACTAATCCTTTGAATATTTTTAAATGTTTAACATGTTGATCTATAGTTTTAGAAAAAACTAAGACATCATTAATATATACAATTATAAATTCAGTATAAGGATTTAAAATATCATTCATAATATTTTGAAATTCAGAAGGGGCATTTTTAAGGCCAAAAGGAGTTCCTAATATGATTCTATGAGTTAAATTTTTTACAAGAATAAAATGAGTAGGTAAACAAATATCTTTGTTACAGATATAAGCATTAGACAACTTATAATTAACCGTGAGTTTATCTCCTCCAGCTTGGGTAAGAGATTGTGTGGTTTTATCAAAGTATTTAGTGGGAATAATTCCTTCTGAAGGCAGTTTAAATCAGCGCCACTATCAATAAGGGAAACTTCATTTTCTGCCAATCTTTGTATGTCACAACCATCTTTTGAATGATCTTCTTGATATTTTTGTTTGCAGCTTCAACAACCCCATTCATCTTTGGTCTGTAGGGAGAAGAATTATGATGTGCAATCTCGAAGTATTTGCAAAGAGCTTCCACCATATTATTATTCAAGTTCGATCATTATCATTAATGATCTTACTTGGCACACCATAATGGCATATAATCTGATTCTTGATAAACCTTACAACAACTTGTTTGGTTACATTCGCATATGATGCCGCTTCAACCCACTTTGTGAAGTAGTCAATACCCACTAGAATGAAATGATGCACGTTCAAAGCTTTAGGCTCAATCATGCCAATCATATCAATTCCCCACATGGAGAAGGGCCATGGAGAGGAAATGACATTCAACGGTGTCGGAGGAACATGAATTTTATCTGCATAAATTTGACATTTGTGGCATTTCTTCACAAACTTGCAACAATCAGATTCCATTGTCAGCCAATAGTAACATGCCTTCAACATCTTCTTAGCCATAGCATGGCCATTGGAATGAGTACCAAAGGAACCTTCATGGACTTCTGTCATCAACATGTCTGCTTCGTGTCTATCCATGCATCTGAGCAAGACCATATCGAAGTTTCTCTTGTAAACCACATCACCATTCAGGTAGAAGTTGCCAGCTAATCTTCTTAAAGTCTTTTTATCTTTCAAAGATGCACCAGGCGGGTAAATCTGACTTTGGAGGAAACTCTTGATATCAAAATACCACGACTTCTCATTTTTTACCTCTTCCATAGCAAACACATGAGCTGACCTATCAAAACACATCACTGTCAAATTGGGAACCTCATTCCAAAAGTTCACTACAATCATTGAAGCCAATGTTGCAAGAGCATCTACCATCCTGTTTTCATCTCGAGGGATATGATGAAACTCAACCTTTGTAAAGAAAGTTGAAATCCTCCTCGCATAGTCTCTATATGGTATCAAACTGGGTTGATTCGTCTCCCATTCACCTTTGATTTGATTCACGGCCAAAGTTGAATCTCCATAAATGTCCAAATATTTGATTCTGAGATCAATGGCCTCTTCAAGCCCCATAATGCAAGCTTCATACTCATCCATGTTGTTTGTACACTTGAAAGTCAATCTAGCAGTAAATGGAAAATGAGTACCCTGGGGAGTAATAATCACTACCCCAATGCCATTACCATACTGATTAACGGCTCCATCAAATACCATGCCCCAACGAGAACCAGGTTCTGGCCCTTCTTCAAGCAATGGTTCATCACAATCTTTCATTTTTAAGTACAAAATCTCTTCATCAAGAAAATTATACTGCATTGACTGGTAATCTTCAATTGGTTGGTGAGCCAGATGGTCAGCCAAGACACTACCTTTTATTGCTTTTTGAGATTGGTATTCAATATCATACTCGGATAACAACATATGCCAACGGGAAATCCTCCTAGTTAAAGTAGGTTTCTCAAAAATTTACTTGATTGGATTCATTTTGGATATCAACCAAGTAGTATGATTCAACATATACTGGAGCAGACGCTTAGCATCCCAAGCTAATGCACAACAAGTCTTTTCAAGCATAGAATACCGAGTCTCACAGTCGGTGAATTTCTTACTAAGGTAGTAAATTGCATATTCTTTCTTTCCATATTCATCTTGATGACCTAGATAACAACCCTTACTCTCATCAAGCATAGTCAAATACATGACCAACGGTCTTCCTTCAACAGGCGGAGACAGAATCGGAGGCTCAAGCAAATACTCTTTGATACTATCAAAAGCTTTCTGACAATCTTTGGTCCAATCACATGACTAATCTTTCCAGAGAAGCTTGAATGTAGGCGCACATGTAGCAGTCATATGCGATATAAATCTTGAAATATAATTCAAGCGCCCAAGAAAACCTCTGACTTGCTTCTCAGTTTTGGGCGCAGGCATTTCTTGTATTGCTTTGACCTTGGCAGGATCAACTTCAATACCCTTCTCACTGACAATAAAGCCCAACAATTTACCAAAACGAACGCCAAATGTACGCTTATTGGGATTCAAGTGGAGTTTGTACTTCCTCAAACGCTGGAATAACTTCAACAAATGCTCAACGTGTTCTTCTTCATCACTCGATTTGGCAATCATATCATCAACGTAAACCTCGATTTCTTTGTGCATCATATCATGAAAAAGAGTGGTCATAGCTATCTGGTAAGTTGTACCAGCATTCTTTAAGCTGAAAGGCATCACTCTGTAACAGAATGTTCCCTAGGGTGTAATGAATGTGGTCTTATCCATATCTTCAGGTGCCATCTTAATTTGATTATAATCGGAAAATCCGTCCATAAACGAAAAGACTTTGAATTTAGCAGTATTGTCTACCAACATATCAATGTGCGGTAGAGGGAAATCATCTTTTGCACTAGCTTTGTTCAAATCTCTATAATCAACACATATGTGGACTTTTCCATCTTTCTTTGGAACAGACACAATATTGGCCACCCCCTGCGGATACTCGGATGTAACAAGAAAACCAACATCGATCTGCTTTTGCACTTCCTCTTTGATCCTAACTGCCATATCAGGATGAGTCCTTCTCAACTTATGCTTGACCGGCGGGCATTCTGGCTTCAACGTTAATCTATGCTCCACAATCTCAGAATCTAACCTAGGCATGTCTTGATAGGACCAAGAAAACACATTTGAATATTCTCGAAGAAGATCAATCAACCCCTTCTTAGCCTCTGGACCCAGTTGAGACCCAATCTTGACTTCCTTCACATCATCCTCGGAGCCCAAGTTGACCAGTTCAATTTGCTCTTCGAATGGTTGAATGGCTTTTTCCTCATGCTCAAGTAAGCGAGATAATTCATCAGATACTTCATCATCAGTCTCTTTCTCAGCCTCAAACACAGGAAACTCAAAGTTTGGAGAGGGAGTAGGATCATTGTATTCAATGGGTTTGGGAATCAACCTGCATAATGATTTGATATTTTGATTTTAGAGAATTGAATTGTGACCAAATATTATGCATATGGGATATTATTATTATTTATTTATGTTTTTTGTGATTACCATTTTCAGAAAAGCAAAAAGTAAAAATAAAACATCATAGATGTGGATGAATAAAATTGCATTTTATTGATGATAATTGAAGTGCCAAAGAATGTTCACTTCTCCCTTAGGCATTGGAGAAGGAGTTTTCTTAAAATGAAAGACAAATTACTTAGACTGGTGAATAATAGTAGGGACATTAACAACAATCCAATTATTATAAGTCTAGCCATGCATCACAAAGTTGGCGCAGGCTTCATCTTCATTGTCCTCATCCTCGATCACAACAACTGAGTGTTGATCATTGCCCTGAATGAACCCTTCGCTGTGGAAAACTGGTTGCATAACCTCTTCAGCTTTGACATTTAACGACCCTTGTTGATATCCCAATCCGGCCCTGTTTTTATTCTCAGCAATCTTTATCACGCGGCCCCACTGATTAAGGTTGTCAGCCTCAATAGCTTTTTGAGCATCCTTCAAAGAAGACATGAGTGCCCCAGTTTTCTTTTCTTCATCAGCAATAGACAAGGCTTGGAACAGTGTTCCAACCTCCTACTCGGCTTCCACATATGAGAAAGATGACAGATGGCTCACTAACAGTGCCTTCTCCCCATCAACAATGACAAGCTTGTCGTTCTTCATAAATTTTAGCTTCTGATGTAGAGTAGACGTCACAACTCCTGCCTCGTGAATCCATGGCCTCCCTAATAAGCAGCTATAGGTCGGGTGAATATCCATTACTTGGAAGGTAATTTGGAAATCACTTGGAGCTATCTTAACTGGCAGGTCCACTTCACCAATGACAGTTTTGCGAGAACCATCAAATGCTTTAACGATCATGCCATTGTACCTCATAAGGGCGCCTTGATAAGAAAGTCTTGACAAATTTGACTTTGGAAGCACGTTCAAAGAAGAACCAGTGTCGATCAACATATTGGAAAGCGCATCCTCCTTGCAATTCATTGAAATGTGCAACGCTAAATTGTGAGTTCTGTCTTTCTCAGGAAGCTCTTCATCACAAAAGCTCAAGTTATTGCAAGAAGTAATTTTAGCAACAATGTGGTCAAACTGATCCACAGTAACATCGTGCTCAACATAGGCTTGCTTTAGTACCTTCTGCAATGCTTCTCTGTGTGATTTAGAATTCATTAATAGAGACAACACTGAAATCTTTGACGGGGTTTGGAGAAGTTGCTTTGAAATTCTGGTATCAGATATGAGATGTCGAAGGTAATGTCACGACACTAATATATGAACAACCACTAAAATACAAACAGGATAAAAGACAAAGAAACAATAGTACAAGTGACACAAGCAATTGTTATCCCAGTTCGGTGCAAACTCACCTACGTCTGGGGGCTACCAAGCCAGGAAGGAAATCCACTAAACAGAATTAGTTCAAAGACTCTCAGTAAACAACTTCAAGTTATAGTCTTTTCACCTAATCTCTACCCGTGTGACTTCTATCTAAGAACTCTTAGATAAGAGACCCTACTCACTCCCCCTCAATCACAGCTGTGATACAAAAACAAATATTACAAAGAAAGAAGACACTCTTCAAGAACACATACTTGATCTTGCTTAAAAGCTTCAACCAAGTAAACACACACTCATGCTTCAAAGCTTAGAGTGGACAAATTACAACACAAAAGTCAGTCCAATTCAATCATCAATAGGATGAATGAATGGCTCACAATACACAAGTCACACAAGACTAAAACCCTTATTCTCTCTCACTATTTCGTTTGTTTTCTTGTGCGTTAAAACTAGGTTTTACATGGCCTTTAAATAGAAGCATTTGAATGGGCTTGGACATCATAAAACCCTAAATCTATTTTCCTTTCATATCTTCTTATTCACGACAGCTGATCATATCTTATTGGAAAATAAATAAATCTGGTTTTAATCACTGCTTGAATGGCGCGTTCAATCTCCACATCAATCACACACAGATTTGCATGAAAAGCGCAATCATAAGATACATGACATTCAGACTGAATGTTCTGTATACACATGTCTTAACATCAGGTCTGACATCTCAGTTAAATCCTGCACAACCATATTTAAACATCCTGCAGGAAACTGATATCACATGTCAAGACAACACTCGTAACAACTTGTGACAACTCTAGGTTTTACCAAAATTGATGTCAACACATAGAACCAACAAACTCCCTCTTTGGAAATTTTTGGCTAAAACATACATCAGATCATACGTTTCACAAGAAAATAATCACAGTATCAGTTCAGCAGCAGAAGTAAACAATCACACATTACTAGCAAAAATAGCAACTAGTAAACACATAGTAAACACACATGCGCTTGTGCTCAGAACGCACCACTTCCCCCTTCAGCTAGCTCCAATCTGCATTACACAGACAAAACACTTCCCCATCTAACATCATCTCCAACATCACCTGTAACATACAGAACTTCCCCATCTAACATCATCTCCAACATCACCTGTAACATACAGTATAACATAGCTATTTTAGCTACTTCTCCCCCTTTTTATCCAAAAGAGACCAAAGAGACAAAATAAATGTCTATTCATTCAAACAAACAGAATGTCAAGGGCTAAGTGTTACAGAGCTAAGTACAAACACAGCTTTAACCAAGCTGAGATAAAATCCAACAAACCAGAAAATCCAGAAAAATACACATCAAAGCAGCAGAACATAACTGCCAAAGAAAACCAGAACATCCAACAGAGCAAAAAAAACATTATCTCATGAATGGGGGGCAACTTCAAAAAGGGATAATCAGAGGAGCTTGAGCTTGCATCTTCATCAGCATCAGAAACAGAATTGTCACTTGTCTCATCTTTAGTTGCACACCTCTCACTAGAGGTTTGGGCTTCAGCTTCCTTGGCCTGTCCAATATTCTCACTTTCAGCTTGCTCCAAGCTTGCAATCAGAGCCTCCAACGCTTCTTTCCTGGTTGTTTCTACCCTTATCCTTGCATCCAACTCTTTACAGGTTTCCTTCAGCTCAACAATAAGACCACCTTTTGAGGTTGGCTTTTTCACAGCAGATGTCATGACAATGTCTTCGACATGATTGCCTTCAAACAATTTGTAGTATACTGATAGAGGAGGTTTTCTTCTACTTGGAATGTCATTGGTACTCAGAATCTCAGGGTGTTGACTCAGGATAATCCCACAAACCATTGAGGGAAAAGCTATAGGCAGTTTAACTGCATTAGTAGAAGCATGCTTGACAATTTGTTCAAACATAAATCCACCATAATCAAATTTCAGGTTGGTTCCAACAGCAAAGATGAATCTTCCCAAGGTATTTGAAATTGTGGAGATGTGGTTGGTAGGCACCCAATTTGCAGATCCTATTTTATGCAATATGGCATACTTAACAGTCAGCTTCCCATTGGGGAAATGCTTTTTACTAGGCCACTCCTTCACCTGCCTTGCTGTAATTTCTCTACAGACCTCATTGTCTGTAGCTTCCAGTTCACATGCACCCTCTATACCTCTTCCCAGAAACTTGTTAATGACAGTGGGAGAAAATGTGATACACTTCCCTCTCACAAAAACTTTACAAAATTCCTTGCTGTTTTTATCAGCAATATCTTCAAGAATGTTGACAATGAATTCCTTAACCAATTCTTCATAGCACTAAGATAACCCAGCCACAGTCTTCATTAACCCAGCATTTTTAATTAGGCCCGTGACCTCTTTGACCTCAACAACATCCTTGCCTAACTCTCTCTCTACGACCACCCTTCTTTGGATCACAAACTTCCATTTTGCAGCTCCACCTTCAAGATGGAAAGAGATATTGTCCAAATGTACAGCAACAACTTTCACAGGGGACTTCCTCACAATTGTCCTCTTCAAAGGGGAGATGTCAGGGACATCTTCTTCAACATCTTCGTCAGACTCAAAAACTTCTCTCACCTTCCTCTTCTTCACATCAACTTTGCTCCAAGATTTTGAGGGACCTACACCAGTAGTCTTCTTAGCTGTTTTGGCTGACATCATTTCAGCCACAGATCTACCTTTTCTAGTATTCATCCGCTTAGCCACACTAGGCTTTAAGTGGTGAAGTAAGCTATCATCTTGATCATCAGACCTATCAACCTCTAGGTCAATCACATTGTTTGCAGAATCATGCTTCTCAGACTGTGAAGCATTGGCAGTAGTAGATGCCACATATTTTTTATCAGACACAGTTTTCCCTAAAGAGCACAAACCTTCAGCAACCATGTCCTTCTCAGATCTAGAGGAATCATCATCCTTCTCACTATGAGGTTCAACCTCAGGAGAGGGGTACATTCTAGACAGAGGAGTAAAGACTCCATTCACAGAATGTCCTTCATTCATGATTCTAGTGACTAGGTTTCTAATGACACGATCAGTGTGGTGCATATCGTCCTTAGATCTAGTGGCATGAGTAGAGCTAGAAGGGATATTAGAGTCGTTACCTTGCGTGGGGCATGCAGAAGCAGATGCATCCATGGGATGGTTTGAGTCAGGGGCTTCGCCTGGAATAACAGACAGAGGAATCACATCCAAAATTTCCTCATCAAGAAAGTCCATTGAAGGTGTTCTATCCTTGTGAGTAGGCTTAGTATTTTTTGAACCAGATGGAGTTTGATGTTGTGACATCTTTTCGTTTTTTAGAAAAGATTTCAGTTTCCCTAGTAGAGGAGTTTGAGGAAGAAGCAAGGAGTTGGAAATGTTTGAGTAGGTAACGAGGTTACGTGTGAAAAGGTAATAGATGGTATTTCCAATACTAGGTGATGATTTACCATAAACGGGACGCTTTATTTTAAGTAAGCAGACAATAATTTGATTACCTTTTCCACTCCATATTAATTGCTACAAATTCTCATAAATACAAATCCCTAATTTCCCTCTTAGAAATTCAAATTGATTTGCATCCAAGGCCTTTGTAAAAATATCAGCTAGCTGCATCTCAGTAGCAACATGCTATAGGGCTACAATTTTATCTTCCACTAGTGCTGAATAGGATTCTTAGAAATATTTATAGCACTCAGGTTGTCATAGTACAAAGTCATGACATCTTGTGTGACATTGTATTCAGTCAGCATCTGTTTCATCCATACCAGTTGAGAACAACTACTTCCAACTGCTATGTATTCAGCTTCAGCAGTGGACAGAGACACACAATTTTGTTTCTTACTAAACCATGATATTAAGTTGTTCCCCAAGAAGAAGCATCCTCCTGATGTGCTTTTCCTATCATCAGCACTTCCAGCCCAATCAGCATCACAGTATCCAGTCAGCACATATTCAGATCCATGAGTTTATAGCATCCCATAGTCACTAGTGTCATTGACATATTTCAGGATCCTTTTCACTTGGTTTATGTGACTCACCTTTGGTTCATCTTGATATCTAACACATACACCTACAGCAAAAGCAATGTCAGGTCTGCTTGTTGTGAGATATAGCAGACTCCCTATCATGCTTCTATAGACACTTTGATCCACACTGACACCATTTTCATCTTTAGACACTTTCAAATGAGTAGGAGTAGGTGTCCTTTTGTGGCTTGCATTCTCCATGCCAAACTTCTTAACAATATTTTTGGTATATTTGCTTTGAGATAAAAAGATAGAGTCTTCCATCTGCTTGACTTGTAGCCCAAGAAAATAGGTTAGTTCTCCAACAAGGCTCATTTCAAATTCAGACTGCATTTGTTTAACAAAATATTCAACCATCTTATTTGACATCCCACAAAACACAATATCATCCACATATATATGAGCCACCATGAGTTTTCCTCCTTCACTTTTGACAAATAAGGTCTTATCAATGCCTCCCTTCCTGTATCCATTGTCAATGAAGAACGGTGTGAGTCTATCATACCAAGCCCTAGGAGCTTGTTTCAACCCATAAAGGGCTTTCCTCAACTTATACACATGCTTTGGACGATTTGGGTCTGTAAACCCTTTTGGTTGTTCAACATACACTTCCTCATTTAAGTAGCCATTCAAGAAGGCATTTTCACATCCATTTGGAATAGTTTAAACTTCAGAATACATGTCACTCCGAGCAGTAATCTAATGGACTCCAGGCGAGCTACAGGGGAAAATGTTTCATCAAATTCAACTCCTTCAACTTGAGTGTATCCTTGTGCTACCAATCTTGCTTTATTTTTAGTAACCACCCCTTGTTCATCAGATTTATTCTTGTAAACCCACTTTGTTCCAATAACATTTATTCCTTCAGGTCTTGGAACCAATTCCCATACTTCATTTCTCTTGAATTGGCCTAACTCTTCCTGCATGATATTGATCCAGAATTTATCAGTTCAGGCTTCTTTGACATTCTTGGGCTCAATCTTGGACACAAAGTAGCCATGTGAGATCACTTCCCTTGATCTAGTGGTGACCTCTTTATTTGGGTCTCCTATAATGAGATCTAGTGGTGACCCCTTTATTTGGATCCCAGAAGTGGTAAGGGAACTTCTTAGCATGAATCATAGCTCTGGCAGATTCTTGGAGAGTTCTATTTTTCCTTTCTACCATACCATTTTGCTGAGGAGTAAAGGGATATGAGAACTCATGACTAATTCCTTCAGATGAACAGAATCCAACAAATTTACTGTTCTTAAATTCTTTCTCATGATTGTCGCATACGCAAAAAACAACCGGCGGGAAAAGACACAGAGCCGCCACCATGCGTTATTTATCCCAAAAGAGGGAAAGGAAACACTCGAAGTAAACCTGAAAAAGGAAAGGAATGGTCTTACGACCAGAGATGCAGGGCACGGGAGTCGGTTACGCAAGGGGAAGGTATTAGCACCCCTCACGTCCGTCGTACTCGACGGGATCCACGCTCAGAAGAAAAGAATAAGATTGCTGACAAACTGCTCAAAGAATGCACACACACTGGAATAATAAAACAGGTGGAAGAACGGAGGAAACGGACTCGGCAGGATATCGCATCCTGGGCCTACGTAGTTTGTCAGAAACAAACATCAGAGTCGACGTAGTTCGGGGATATGGGAAACGTGCTCGATAGGATATCACATCCTATGCCTACGTATCTCATCTGGAATGAGAATCAGAGCTACCGTAGTTCGGCTAACGCACGCCGAAACAAAACACTGAAAGAAGACGCTGAGACGTCGGAAGAAACACACAAACACACATAGGAAACGGAATGCCACTCGCTGGGCTTACATCCAACTCCACAAAAGAAACAGGAAACAGATAGCCAATCAATGGTCTTATATCTGACTCCACAAACAACAACAAACGGGAAACCGAATGCCAATCGATGGGCTTACATCAGACTCCAAACACACAAACACAAACGGGAAACCGAATGCCAATCGCTGGGCTTACATCAGACTCCAAACACACACACAAAGCAGAAGGGTTGAAAAAGAAAAAGGGTGAACACACAAACTAGAAGGGAGTCAGGAACTCGGACCTCATAGCTGTCAAGCAAAACACACTCAAAAAAGAAAAGGGTGCCCAGAGAGATCTCGCACGATCTCCTGCCTACGTACCTCATCTGGTATGAGGATCAGGGCGACGTAGTTCCCCTTAACAGGGAAAAACTTTATCCTAACCAGAGACTAGGGAGATAACAACTAAAAGGGAGACTACGACTCGAGCCTAGAAGTTGTCATGCAAACGATCCCTATGTTGAGGTCTCTAATCAGAACCTAACTTGCACAGGAAGCAAGCTAGCCTAAACAGTAAGTAAACAAGCATAAGCACAGGTGAACAGGTATCACACACTATATGAAAACAAGCGGCTCATACAAGGTTGGGCTTTAGTCAAGGGGTCATATCAACCTCGACAAACAAGCCAACACTAGAAGGGGTGTCTGAGGCTCTTAACCACTGACATTGACCGTCAGGGTGAGCAGATGAAAGGTAGTGAGGATTGGACCTCATAGCTCTTAACCCGGGCCTGGGTGAGCTTTAATCAATGAAAACGTGGGGGTCCAGAATGTGGGACCCTACTCCACTTGACTGACTCTATATACAAGGATCTTGGGTGTTTATTCAAAAGCATCAGCACGTAGTGCGAGCATAATGAAAGACTCAACTGAATAGCAGGGGATTGATTGCTAATCCCTTCTATCTGCCAATCACCTCTTCACTTAGGAGGTCTTGAAGTACATGGCACAAATATAAACAATCACAGACATTGCCTCTTAAGGAGGACTTCAGCCAAATGCCTGCCAAAAGAAACGACAGGGCTTCCAGACTACATGGAGTTAGAGGATGATTACCTAGGTGGTATGCCAACCACAAGCAAAGCAAAGCTCAAGCAATGAGCTAAAGCTACTAAAGTACCTGTAAGAAAGTCAAACAAGTCAATATTCACATTCAGACAAATCAAACAGTCAACAACAGTGTTACAACCAATATGTTCACAATGCAAGTCCTATGTGTAAACAACTCAAATGAGTTCATCACCAAGGAACCTACAACATAACAAAGGTTAGTGGACAAAGCAAATTTGCATCTCAAGTCATGATATTGCATCAACCACTAGAGTTAATAGCTTGAACCTGAAATACAAAGCTCAAAAGATGAGTACAAACCACTAGTCCAAGACTAGGGTCAAAGGCAAAGCAAAAAGTCAAAACAACAACCAATATTCAACATGAAGCACATTTATTCAAGTAAGAACATGTCCTAAAAAGGACCAAACTCAAATCCTAAGGAAAATCCATCTAATGGTCATGCTAAGGCAAAGGCAATTACAAAGCACACAATTGGACATTAAGAGTAGAAATTCCATATTAAAACAGAAATGAATCAAATAACCATGGAAATTTTTATGTGCACACAACATGTGAAACACAAGCATCATGCAAAAAATTGGAATCAGAAAAGCTCAATTGACATATCAATGAAAATGAACAAGTATGACATAAAATTGTGTGACACACATTGTCACACCATACATCCATATGCCTAAAACAGAGATGGAAAATGATAAAAATGCACAACCAAGCCTCAAAAATCATGCAACATGTTGGGAATCAGCATATCAAATTTCATGGCAATTGGACAATGTATGAGCATTTCACAATAGAATGGGTACAACATGTCACATTTGCATGCATGTTCAAATAATCAATCACATTTAAAATTCCAAAAATGATAAAATCATGAAATCAGTATCACAAAATAATAGACATCCAAATGATCATGTAGGAAAAAATTGGAAGTGATTTGGATTCATTTTCTATTTGTTATGATTTTTTTTGAAGTTGGATGGAAATATTGAAATAAAAATGAAGAAAGCACATGATAATTGGAGGGAAATGAAATTGGATTGATTAATTTGAAAATATGCTATCAGTTGGAATCGAACCAGGTACATGAAAAAATAGAAGGCGCTGAAGAAATAAATCACAAAAGTGCTGCCAATGGGAATCGAATGGAGGTATGGCGCAAGGTTCCAAAACACAGTCGTTTAGGTTATATGAGGAAATAACAATTGGAAAAACAAAATGCCTCGCGCCAGGATCGAACACACGAAGGCACGGCTATGGGCGCTTCTACAGTGAAAACTGAAGCATTGAACCAGAAACCCTAGGCGCGGTGGTTTCCACCGTCTCCTTTGTTGAGACGGCGACGCTACAGTAAGCTACAACATTTTTTTTGCAGAATCCAGCAATATATACATCAATCGAAAGGTCTCAATTAGTAGATCATGAATCCACAAATAGTTAAGCCTAAATCATCACACATCAAGCAGATCGAAGGAAATAAGTTTCACCACTCAAACTTCAATTCAACATAACTCTCTCAATTTTCATCCAAATTCAATAATATTTAGATCAGAATCATCAGCATTCAAAGATCTATAAGTTCACGTACATGAATTGGCAAATTAAGAGCTTCGAATTTTCACCAACCTGGAATGGCAGTGACGAAAAATAGTGTATTCAAGCTTCCTAAGCCTCCAAATCTGCTCCAATATCCTTGCCTTGAAGCTTTGAATGAAAAGCACCACTTGAATCCTCTTGAATCTTGCTTAATTTGGACTTTCCATTGACATGCACATGCACTTGAACAACTCCAAACCTTGCTCAATTTCCATAAAAAATGTATGGATCTTGCTCAAAACTCCATGATGATGCAGGATCTATGAAGAAATTATGTGTTTTTATGGAGAAAATTTGAATTCCTATGAGAGAGAATTTTGGAGGGAACTTGGATCTAGATCTAGAATGTGTGTGTAATCTGAAATTCTGTTATGATTTGGGTTATATATGGTCTCTTAATCACATCCAAATCAAAATTAGGCATGAGTTAATTAGGATTAGTGAAAATGAGGTGTATGACCAAAAATGGCAAATGTGAGGTGCATGGCAAAATTTGGACGTGAACAGTAGCATGTGGAGGTGCAAAATCACTTAAAATCCTTTCATGAACATAATTGGATTGGAATTAAACATGTATGATGCACCAAATTCAAATTCTCCATTTTCCCTCCAAAATGAACATGCATGGGCAAATGATCATATGAGCAAATTTCATGCAATGCCATGTTGGATTTGGAAAATATAGGTCAAAAGAAGCAATATGCAAAAAGAGTGGCTTCATTTGGAGTTTTGAAACAAAAGTTATGGCATTTTGAAGTTCCATGCACCCTTTATGATCATTTGCTCATAACTCCTCAACCATTCATCAGATGCTCATGATCTTGGACTTTTTGGAAATATGAGAGAAAGATATTCAACTTTCATGTTGGACAAAATTTCATTTGAAGCTTCTTTGATGTTGGAAAGTCAAGTTGAAGATGGTCCAAAAACTTGCCATTTTTGGAAACTTTCAATTACAGGTCACTTTCCATTTTGGGAAACTTTTGATTTGACTTCAAAATCTGCAAGGTATGTGTTTGACATGATGAATAAACCTCTTTGGGACATGAATGAAGTGTCTCAACTCATCTCCCCACCTCCTAGCCCTCAGCTCTTGCACATTTGACTTTCTATGGTCCTTAGATGCCCTTAACATGCTCTGATCAGCTTGAGCCTCAACCACTTGGGGAATTGGCTCAGAAATGAAACCCTAGCTCCAATAAGCTCTTCATAATGATCATGTGATCTACACCATCAACAAATACCTCATCTCCTTGAGAAGCTCTGACTTGGAAGAATACCAATGATTAGGGTTGACCAGAGGTCAAAATCCTAATCCTGAGGAACTGGAGCATGCACAATGGAGCCCTTAAAGATGACATAACCATGATGATGGTAATATACCCTTGCAAACAAGATAATGATCCATCTTTGAAGGACCAAGAAAACCCTAACTGAAGCACAAACCCTCAGATGGTTGACCACCAATTCATGGACCCTCAGGCTTGAACCATACAACTTCTCCATCTCCTGAGAAAGACATTGGAGGATGACTTCCTCATTTTCATATGATATGCAAAATGCAAATGCCTAATGTCCTAAAAAATGAAATGTAAAATGCTAAACTAGTCCCAAGAGAGGAGGGCAAATTTTGAGGTGTTACAGTTGCCCCTATTCAATCCACTGTGAACCTGTCAATATGAACAACCTCGGCTTTCAGATGATTAGGGTGAAGAGTGATTGAATACCAAGAACAGACGAACAATTTGCACTCCGCTGGGAAAATAATTAACAATGCTTGTCATAATCGGCAAAGAAGCGATCTCAAAAGAAGAATCCGTCTGGTACGGTGAAAGTCGGCCTGAATACCGAAAAGAATGTTGACCTGGATACCAAAATAAATGGTAACACCGGAACCACCATGGCCTGAATGCCGCTCATCAGTCTGAATACTGAGCATCGGAATCTGGGAGTATTAATATCGGTCTGAACACCGAGAGGTTGGCCTGAATGCCCGAAAAACTGGCCTGAATGCCGCTTCGGTCTAAATACCACTTCGGTCTGAATACCGGAAAACTGGCCTGAGTGCCACAAGTACTTCAACCTGAAAGTCAGAAACTTCTTCGATCTGAACATCGGAAAAACTGGCCTGAGTGCCACAAGTGCGTCGACCTGAACGTCGGAAACTTCTTCGATCTGAACATCGGAAAACTGGCCTGAGTGCCACAAGTGCGTCGACCTGAACGTCGGAAACTTCTTCGATCTGAACATCGGAAACTGGCCTGAATGCCACAAGTGCCTCGACCTGAACGTCGGAAACTTCATGCCTGTCAGCATCGGCAGAAACAAGGAAAAGTGATGAATGAGGCGGCACGTGGGCCAACGACTTATGCTGGGGATAATAAGCCATGAGCATGCCATCCCTACTTAATCCACTGTGAACGAACAATTTGCGCTCAGCTGGAGATTATTATTATTATTTTTTGCTTTTCTTGAACCCCAAAACTTTTATGTCACTCTTACTGTCAAACAATAAACCCCACTCTCCATCTGAGTCTCCATCTTTGTACGACGGAATCTCTTCCTCCAATATCGCGCTACTGGGGAAAACTTGTTGAGTCAAAATCACGATGCTAAACTCCTTAGAGTAACATCTTCACCATCTGGCGATACCAACTCTCAAACGGTAACCACAGCTTGAGACTAGCTTATGCTTGCAATGCTTATGCATGATCTTTACAGCGTAATGCTCCCTAACCATGGAAATGCTACGCAATTAGGTATGCACTATGCTATGCTTCTCTAAATGATGAATGCATAAAAAATATCCCCCTCAGGGGACTCTACTAGGGAGCTCGAGGCACTCTGCTGAGGAACTCGCTATCGCTCCAATCTTCACCCTGTTGGGGAATAATACTGTCGTTGGGGAAAGGACAACCCTCAACAGGGATGAACTCCACTGAACCCGATCCGTTTGGGGACTTCGCTGGGAAACAACCACCGACGCACTCTGCGGGGAAAATAGCAATCTTCGACTTGCTGGGGAAATAACAACCTCCACCCTGCTAGGGAAACAACCTCAGGCCTGGTTGTCGAAGAAACACCGACCTCGAACCTGCTGGGGAGAACAACAACTTTCAGGCCTGGCTGCCTAAAAAACATCGATCTCGAATCTGCTGGAGAGATACGACATATCTGATACGGAACACCTATCGACTCGTCGAACACTGGCATTCACCATCCAACCATAGTGACAGCTTTCTACTTTTGAGAGCTCCCAGACTCGTCTGGACTTTTCTGATTCATCACCTTGTATTCTTGACTTCTCCGTACTCTACGGAGATCGAATCCCTCAAATTGGTATTAACTTTCCAACTCTTCAGACTTTGAAGAGTCTTCTTGATTAATCCTCCAGGATCGTCGTACGTTCTCCCGTCGTCTTTTCACCGCTCCTCCATTCCTCGTCCACGATTGGACTCCACGGGGATCTTTTGTCAAAAGGCTTCACATCACAACCTGCAAGTGAGTGAAAATATCTAACAGCACCTGCAAAAGAGATCGTTAGATAAAAACGTGCCTCAGGCGTGCCAAGATTTCAACACCTAGGTCACTCAACCTTCCGAATAAGATTTCAAGTTCTCAATCCTATACGCATGCATTGGAAGGGATCTCCATGTCTCAAAATACAAATATTCTTTATCAAAATAAATGGATGTTTTTGCAATCAAGGCGGTAATGAAAACAAAAACAAAATTATTTGACTGAATATGCATTTTATTGAATGAAAAAGGTAGCTCAAAACCGAGCAATACACAGGAAGCAATCCCTGAAAAGAGGTAATTGCGCACAAAAGGAAAAATCTATCCTAATGGCAATGTGAACCCGTGATCTCGTCGAGTTCCAACTCGGTTACACCCCATATGTCCTCAAGACTCTCCGTGCTTTCTGCCTTCTGAACAAGACGCTTCCGACCGATCCCTGTCGGAGATTATCCAGGTGTCATATCCACAGTACAAACGATCATGCTAGACGCAGTTGTTCGTTCCATTCCCTCTTTTTCCTGGACCGCCCTTTCGGGTTTTCAGTCCACCGGGATACCCCTTTTTGCCCAAGCCGCCCTTGTGGGGTTTTCGACTTGCCGGGTGTACAGTTTTTTTCATTTTATCCCTAATTTTTGCCCGAACCTTTTTCATTTTTTCTGGTTCGCCGGGATGCCCATTTTTGCCCGGACTATTTTATTCTTTTCGTCCAGCGGGTCTCTTTATACGAAGTATTTTTTAACTGCGTCCGCATTCACAGGGGATGGAAAATCCTCGCCATCCATGGTCGTCAACAACAAGGCTCCGCCAGAGAAAACCTTCTTGACCACGAATGGGCCTTCATAATTGGGTGTCCATTTGCCCCTACGATCGTTCTGAGGAGGAAGGATCCTTTTCAACACCATATCTCCTGCGTGATACACACGAGGTCGTACCTTTCGGTCAAAAGCATGCTTCATTCGCTGCTGGTACAACTGCCCATGACAAATGGCCGCCAGCCTCTTTTCCTCAATCAGGCTCAACTCTTCGTACCGAGTCCTTACCCATTCCGCCTCTTGCAATTTCACGTCCATCAGGACTCTCAACGAAGGAATCTGAACCTCAACCGGTAACACGGCCTCCATTCCATACACAAGCGAGAATGGCGTTGCCCCAGTAGATGTACGCACCGAGGTTCGGTACCCATGCAATGCAAACGGCAACATCTCGTGCCAATCCTTATAAGTCACGACCATCTTCTGCACAATCTTCTTTATATTCTTATTAGCCGCCTCGACCGCCCCATTCATCTTCAGACGATAAGGAGAAGAATTGTGATGCTCGATTTTGAATTCCCGGCACAGTTCTGCCATCATCTTATTGTTCAAATTAGAACCATTATCAGTAATGATTCTCTCGGGAACCCCATATCTGCAAATGATGTCTCTTTTGAGAAATCTGGCCACGACCTGCTTTGTCACGTTCGCATAAGAGGCTGCTTCCACCCACTTGGTGAAGTAATTAATAGCCACTAATATGAACCGGTGCCCATTCGAAGTCGTAGGCTCAATCTTTCCAATCATATCAATGCCCCACATAGCAAACGGCCACGGAGACGACATCAAACTCAACGGATTTGGAGGCACGTGCACCTTATCAACATAAATCTAGCATTTATGACACTTCCGCACGAAATTGAAACACTGGGCCTCCGTCGTCATCCAATAATAACCAGCCCGTAACAACTTTTTCACCATTGCATTCCCGCTGGCATGGGTACCAAACGACCCCTCATGAACCTCTTTCATCAATTGGCTTGCTTCTCTATCATCGACGCATCTGAGCAAGACCCAATCAAAATTCCTCTTGTACAAAACCCCATCCTTGTTCAGATAGAACACCATGGCCAACCTCCTCAGAGTTTTACGGTCCTTCTTGGATGCTCCCTCAGGATATTCTTGGGTCTCCAGATAGCGCTTGATATCATAATACCACGGCTTCTCATCATCAGGTGCTGTGTCAACAGCAAAAACATAAGCTGGTCTATCCAGACGTCCCACCTCAACATTAGGGAACTGATTCCACCACCGCACCTTAATCAAGGCAACCAGAGTAGCCAAAGCATCTGCCAAAGGATTTTCTTCTCTCGGCACATGATGCAATTTCACCTTGGTGAAAAACGTCAACAATCTCCTCGTATAATCCCGGTATGGAATTAAATGAGATTGATGCGTATACCATTTTCCGTTAACCTGGTTCACAACCAAAGCTGAATCTCCATAGATAACAAGGTTTTTAATCCGCAAATCAATCGCCTCTTCAATCCCCAGGATACAAGCTTCGTATTCAGCCACGTTGTTGGTGCACTCAAATGTTAGCCGGGTGTAAGACCCCAATTTTGTCCCTAAGATCCCTCATGGCATCATAGCATATCATATCATTGCCTCAAGGATCCTTGTGCACCTTGCCTCCTTCCCTGTGGGTGGGTTATCTTTTGAGAGTGGTTTCTTGATCACCAAGCATGTGTTGCATTTGTATATCATTGCTTTTCATTTGTTTACTAACCAAAAATACAAAAATATTGTCATCTAACCTTGTTACTTGCAGATGAAGCAACCACTAAGTCAAGGCAGTCAATGCATTCATTGAGCAATAGATGGTGGCCATTCTGAAGAATTTGGGCACCATGATCATTCACAAGAGTTCAAATGAACCATGACATCATTTTGAATCAAGATCTCAAGTGGTAGAGGCTTGGATTTCATCAGAGCATAGCTAGGTCAACTGAAACCCTAGAAAAGTCAACACAAGTCAACTGTGCATTCAATCATGGATTTGAAGGTGGGAGATGGTTAGAGACACCTCATTCATGTCCATACAAGTCTCATTTAACATTTCAAACATCAACAATGAGGAATTTGAGGTCAGATGGAAAGTTTCCAAAAATAGTAAGTGACCTGTAATTTCAAACTGCCAAAAATGGAAAGGTCTTCTCCTCAAATTTGCATCATCAAGTAAGCTTCAAATGAGATTCTGCCCAACATGAAAGTTGAAGATCTTGCTCTCACCTTTCCAAAAAGTCCAAGAACATCCATTTCTCATTTGTGGTTGAAAAGTTATGGATCAATCTTTGCCAAGCAAATTTGAACTTCAAGAAGGCATAACTTTCACACCACAAGGCCAATTGGAGTGGGATTTTTTGCAACATTCTTGTCTTGATGTGCTCTATCCAAATCATGCATCACATTTCATCAATTCTCATCACAAAAATATTGCATTTCTCACTTGAATTTAATTTGAATTTTGGAGGGAAAGTATCAATTTGAAAAATATGCATTATTTTCAATTCCAACCAATTTCATTTGCCTCCAAACTGATTTTAAAACTTGTTCCAAGTGAAAAACGAGCACTGTAGCATGCCATGCACATGTGAGGGTATTTTGGCCAAATTGCATAACACTCCCATTTCACTTAATCCCTTGCATTGTGGCTAAACATGATTAACCAGCTTCATTAGCAGATGGTATATAACCATAATCATAACAGAAAATGCTAACAACAACTTCATAATTTCAGATCTAAAATTTTCATCTCAAATTCTCTCAACTTTTTTCCATCAATTTTCTTCATATCTTTTGCTTTGCTTTCGATCTGTTCATCATCTACATGCATAATTGAAGAAGATTGAAGCAAGATCTTGTAGAATTCTTGAAGAATCGTGGACTGTCGAAGCTTGTGCATAAACATGGCAGTTGAAGTTTCAAGAGAGATTGAGCATTGTTGAGCTGTTCTTCATCATCCATTCACCTCTCCAAGCATAGTAGAGCATCTGTTTCGTGTTTCCAGACCTTGAATCGAGCAAATCAACTTCTGCATCTTCATTGAGGTTAGAATTCAAATGCTTCAATTCTTGAAATAATCATGTGCATCTTGTAGATCTTTGAACATAGAGTATACTGAGCTTTAGATCGTGAATTTTCATGCAGTATTAAGTTAGTTATCATGATTTGAAGTTTGGTTGTTGAAACTTTCTTTGCTCGATTCTTTTAATGTGTGCTGAATTAGATGAAATAAATGCTGGATTGATGATGTATGTTGAATGACGAATCCATTGCTATATGTTTGATGAATTTCTGTGCATATTGGATCTTGATGATGAAGAACACGATGAACAATGGATGAATGTTAGGGTTCTGCATTTCCAGATCGTGTTTGATCTTGTGTAGCGCTGGTTGCATGCGTTTTGTTGTTTTTCGGTCATGTATTGGTCCAAATGCCGGCTTCTGATTGGCCAGCGTTTCAATTAAATGAAACGTGGCGTTTAACATGGCGCCACAATTCAAATGCTTATGTGGTTCGATTCCCCGCTTCATCAAAATCCAAAATGCCTTGTATATTTTCTCTTGTATGCCTTCCATGATCATGCTACTTGTTTCATGTTTTTTTTAATTTTTTTCTTCATTCAAAAATTCATAACTCCAAAAATACTTATCCAAATCACATGAGGTTTTTTGCACAATGATCTTCATGATGTCTTCTATTTTCTGGATATTTTTACAGAATTTGTGCTCGGTTGGATTTTTAATTTGCCTAGGGTTTGTTCATGTATATGCTATCTTGCATCTTGCTTACCATTTTGTTTGTAAAATGATGATGGTTAATCCAATGAACATGAAAATTGACATGCATAAACTAGACATCCTAATGGTCATTTTGGTATATAGTTTGCATTTTTATCATTTCTGGATGTTGAGATATGATGTGATTAATGTAGGTGTGACAATGTGTGTCACACCTTGGCTTGCTTGATTTGCTGATTTTATTTACCATGCCAATTAAATGCCAAATGAGCTGAATTTTTGCATGAGGATCCTTCTGGATGTTAGGTTTGATCCTGAATTTTTGTAGAATTTTAGAGTTCATTTATGATTTGTTTGATATTTTTATTTCTGGATTGCCATTTGTGGACTTTTGATGAGTGTTGAACTTCAATGATTTGTGAAATGCTTGATGTTTATCATATGGACTTGAAATTTTACACATGTCTTCTAGACACATTGAAGTTTGTCTTGGCTTTGGTTTGAATCATTTATCACTTGTCATTTCTGTTTTAGGATTGCCTTAAGTTGATGCATCAATTTGTGCCTCCTTTGAGCTTGTTTATACCTACATTGACTTATGGAATTTCTTTGACTTGCTTATACTTGTCCAAATACCATGATTTTTGGTGTGTAGATCATATGATGAGTGCTGTTTAGCCATGATTTTTCTTGAGAATTATTGAATCATTTTTGAGTTGATATGCCTTTGGTCATTCTGTTTGCTTCATTGAGCTTTCAACTTGCATGCTTTGACATGATTGCTTTATGAAATGAATTTGATAAATGATATTGACATGAGACCACTTGGATGATGTTCTAATTTGATTGAGCTTGATTCTTGTCAATTTTCATGTTCTGTTTTAAATTTTTTCTCCTTCTTTGACCCTAGGCCTTGTCCTAGTGGTTTGCTTCTCATGTTTGAGCTTGTTTTCAGGTTAAAAAGCACATGGCCTTAAGGAGATTAATTCACATGGCTTGAGTTGGTTTATTTGATTGTTATTGACTAACATTGATTTTTTTTGTAGGATGCTTTGTGCTCATTTGAGTTGAGCTTGTGCCTTGCACATAGTAGCCTTGCTTGTTTGATTGTACATTGTCTGTTGACTGTTGGATTATCTGTCTGACTTTTTGAATTGTATACTGATTTGTGTGATGTTTCCACAGGTACATTTAGTTGCTTAAGTTCATTTTGAACTTGCTTTTGCTTGGTTGCTTAACCAATTAGGTATAATTTCTCTTCTTCATGTAGTCTGGAAGACCTGACTTGTTATGTGGCCAGGCACCTGTCTGAAGTCCTCCTTAAGAGGCAATGTTTGTGATTGTTTATCTTTTGTCCCCAAGCCGGAAAAGTCCTTTTGATAAGGCAATTGGTAGACAAAAGAGATGTGTAGTCCATCTCCTACTACTCTGTGTGTCATCCCTTTGCTCACATTACATGTTGTAGCATTGTGGATATTAACCCAAGATCTATAGAGTCATTAACTTGTGGAGAGAGTTCCTACTTTCTGAACTCCCACACCTTCTATTATTCAATGCTCTCTCTCTGACCTGAGATAAGAGCTATGAGGCACACCCCTCATCTCCTTTTCATCTGCTTCACCTTAACTCTCAATGTTAAGGTTAAGAGCACCACTTACCCCATTCCAGTTGACTTTACAGTCTAACCCTTGCTTGAGCCTAATTGCTTGTACACAGTGTGTGCTAACTGAATCATTGATTGCTTATTGGTTCATCTGTACATGTTTGCTTGTTTGCCTTTGTGCATTTATCATCATTAATTGTTCATTATTGCATGATCATCATTTCATATCTTTGTGACACATCTTTGTTTGTCCATTGAGGAATCAACTATAAGTCCATTCATTGGCCATTGTTCCTATGATTTGGAAGGGATTGAGTGTAAGACCATTTCATTGGCCACTTATGTCCTCTTTGCTTTTTGCTTATTGCATGTTGTTGTATGTGAGGATGCAATTGTAAGTCCATGTTGTTGGCATTTGTACTCCCATGATCATCTGTTGGAGATTGGAATAAGCCCAGATAGATTGGCATCTGATATCCATGTTTGTTTGTTTTAGGAGATTGGTGTAAATCCATTTATTGGTGTCCGATATCCAGTTTGTTTTGTGAGATCGGTGTAAGTCCAGTTGATTGGCATCCGGTATCATTTCTTTGTTTTGCTTTAGGAGACTAGTATAAGTCCATTGAGTGGCATCTGGTATCCCTCTTTGTTTTAGGACATTGGTATAAGTCCAGTAATTGGCATCCGGTATCCGCTTTTGTTAACCTTGCTTGATGTTTTGTTTACCTATTACTTGCTTTGTTGCCTCATTCCAAAGGATACACTTGAATCATCTTCTATATGATTTCAAGAGGTGAACATCTAAGAAGTTTTACTTCCTCACCCTCTCATTTTTGTGTGTGTTTTCAAAAACCCTCTTTTCACATGTTAATTCAAAAACTTTGACATCTGTTGTGCAAACATTTTTAACATGTCTTTTCAAATTAGAAACCTAGGCCTTAAGCCTTTGACTTTTCAAACTTCATTTTCTCAATACTTCTTTTGAATCAATTCTAATCATACTTTGACTTTACTTTCATGAATACTCAAATCAATTAACTTCACTCATTCAATTGTTTTGTGGCTTTGTCCATTCTTGATAAGTTTTCATACATTAGCCATAGGTTTGATTTATCCTAGTTGGTTGATGTTAATCTCACCTTTTGTCCTTAGTGATTGAATTGTAAGACTTCCTTGCTTATTATAGGGTTAACCCCTCACTAGCAAGTTGAAGCTTTTCTCACATGGTGGACTTGTTGTTTGTATAAGGTTGAGTTTTCTCCCGTGGATAACGAAAGACCTTAGGGCTTTTGTTTTAAAATGAACCCACTCATATTTTGGAAATCTTTTAGCCGAACTACGGCGTTTTGATCCTTACCTTTCATGGAAGGTACGTAGGCAACGGGTTCATCCGTTCAAACACAAAAACAATAAAAATTGTATATTCTTCTCTCATCCCTTCAATTATTGTTTGCACAATACATGTCATAAACAAATAAACTTTTTTATACAACAAGTGTGAAAAGAGGTTCCCTAGGAGTACCTAGGACGTGATGGGTGCCTAACACCTTCCCATTGCGTAATTAACCCCTTATCCAGGTCTCTGACCTTTCCATTAGTTTTCTATGTGTAAAACTTCTTAGGCTTTTGTTCGCTTTTTAGCCAATCCATTGGATAAATAAAAGTGCGGTGGCGACTCTATCTTTGTATGCTTTGCTTTTGATTTAATCAATAAATCATAAAGTGATGAATACACCGCTACACCGGGCAGCAAAAGGAATGTGGGATCCTTTCGGCGTAACCAAAACAGCACCAACTCCACTACCATTCACGTTAACGGCCCCATCAAACATCAGAATCTTTCGATTTGAGAAACATGATGTCCTCATCAGGGAATTCAAACTTCATCGGTTGATAATCCTCAATGGGTTGCTGGGCGAGGTAATCAGACAATACACTCCCCTTGATTGCCTTTTGAGAGGTATACTGGATATCATATTCAGTCAAAATCATTTGCCATCTCGCAACCCGTCCGGTCAATGCTGGCTTCTCAAAAATATACTTGATTGGATCCATCTTGGAAATCAACAAAGTGGTATGAACCAGCATATACTGTCTCAGTCGGCGAGCAGCCCATACCAAAGCGCAGCAAGTTTTCTCGAGCAGTGAATATCTTGTTTCACAGTCGGTAAACTTTTTGCTAAGGTAGTAAATCGCATGCTCTTTTCGACCAGACTTGTCATGCTTCCCCAGTACACACCCCATAGACCCCTCGAGGACTGTCAAGTACAGAATTAACGGTCGTCCCTCCACAGGAGGCATCAGAATCGGAGGCTCCTGCAAATATTCTTTTATTTTTTCAAATGCCGCCTGGCAATCATTATTCCACCTGACCTTTTGATCTTTTCTCAATAACTTGAATATTGGTTCACACGTGGCAGTTAGATGAGATATGAACCGGGAAATGTAGTTCAATCTACCTAAGAAACCACGAACTTCTTTTTCTGTTCTCGGTTCAGGCATTTCTCGTATTGCTTTTACTTTAGCAGGATCAACCTCGATTCCTCTTTCACTCACAATAAACCCCAGCAACTTACCGGACCGCACTCCGAAAGTGCACTTATTCGGATTCAACCTCAGTCTGAATTGTCTCAAGCGGTCAAACAACTTGGCCAAATCTACCAAATGCCCCTCTTCTATTTGGGACTTTGCTATCATGTCATCAACATAGCATTCGATTTCATGATGAATCATATCATGAAACAAAGTCACCATGGCTCTCTGATACGTGGCACCGGCGTTCTTGAGACCAAATGGCATCACCTTATAGCAAAAAGTGCCCCACGGTGTGATGAACGTTGTTTTCTCCATATCATCTGGCGACATTTTGATTTGATTATAGCCAGAAAAGCCATCCATGAAGGAAAACACTGAGAACTGAGCCGTATTATCTACCAACACATCGATGTGAGGTAGTGGAAAATCATCCTTCGGGCTAGCTCTGTTCAAATCCCGGTAGTCCACACACATTCTCACCTTCCCATCCTTCTTCGGGACCGGCACAATATTCGCGACCCAAGGCGGATAATTGGTAACAGCGAGAAAACCAGCATCCAACTGCTTCTGCACTTCCTCCTTAATTTTCATGGCCATCTCGGGTCGAGTTCTGCGCAACTTTTGCTTCACTGGAGGACAATCTGCTCTCAATGGTAACTTGTGCACAACGATATCGGTATCCAACCCCGGCATATCCTGATAAGACCAGGCGAAGATATCAACATATTCTTTCAACAAGGCTACCATTCTGCTTTTGACACTCGCCTCCAAAGCAGCCCCAACCTTCACTTCTTTCCTGACCTCCTCGGTACCCAGATTCACAATCTCAACTTGCTCTTCGTGCGGCTGAATCACCTTCTCCTCTTGTTTCAACAACCTGGCTAATTCCTCCGGCAGTTCACAATCTTCTTCGCCTTCTTCTTCGGCATGATAGATCGGATTGTCGAAGTCATATGAGGGTGTAACAGGATTGTTATCAATGAGATCCGGAGAATGATCGCATCTGCATGAATGTTGATTCATGCATTGCTTTAGAACCGGAGCGAAGCAAACGAAAAGAAGGAAAATGAAAACATTGCCATTTTTATTTTTGTTTTTAAACTGCAAAAACTAATGAAAAACAGGGAACACCGCTTTTAGTGAAAAAACATCCTTTTATTTATGATGCAAATTTTGCAAAATGAAACACATGAGGTGGCCCTTACAATGAACCATTACGTTTCGGGCAAAACGTATGGCTTTCATGCAGACAGAATTGAAAAACAGAAATATTACTCTTCACGTAGAGTGACAGTGATGATCTTTTTGGCCTTTTAGTTCTGGATCTCCATCCCTGGTACGCACGGTTTTATCCACTGATCAAGCTCACAGTCACTGTCGACCTCTTCACCCACCGCACAGATGCGATCTGGATCTAGCATTCCAGCACTGGTGAACGTGAACGGTTGACGACGTCCTTTATTCTGCCCATTCGAGCCTCGGCCCGGCTGATAACCAACCCCAAATCTGTCTTCCTTGGCGGCGATATCAATCATCTTTCCCCAACCTGAGGCCTCTCCGCTCTTCACCACCTCAGAGGCCTGTTTATACGAAGAAATGGACGGCTTTTTCTCCTCCTTAGCAAAAATGGCATTCTCCGCCTTGACGGTTTCGAATGCTTGACTTGGCGTCTCAAATATTTCACCGTCCATTTCAACATACTTGAACGATGATAGGTGGCTGACAAAGATGTCCTCCTCTCCGCAGACTGTTACGACCTGCCCGTCCCAGATATACTTCAGTTTCTGGTGCAAAGTCGAAGTCACTGCCCCAGCAGCGTGTATCCATGGCCGACCCAATAGGCAACTGTATGCCGGCTGAATATCCATGACGTAGAATACAGGCTTAAACACCTCGGGCCCAATCTTCACGGGGAGCTCCACTTCCCCAAACACAGCCCGCTTCGAACCATCAAAAGCTCTCACCACCAAATCAGTAGGCCTTAGCACTACTCCTTCACAATCCAGCTTCGCCAGAGCCTTCTTAGGCAACACATTGAGTGATGAGCCGGTATCCACCAAAACATGCGACAACACTGCTCCTTTACACTCCATTGCAATGTGTAATGCCCTATTATGATTACGCCCATCCACCGTCAAATCCAGATCAGTGAAACCCAGCCCATGGCTGGCATTAACATTAGACACCACTATCTCCAGCTGATTAATCGTTATCTCTTGCGGGACATAGGCTCTTTTCAGTATTTTCAACAAAGCCTCCATATGCCCCTCGGAGCTTAACAGCAATTACAGGATTGAGATCTTAGACGGCGTCTGCTGCAGATGGTCAACAAGCTTATACTCTGACTTCTTGATGATCCTCAGAAATTCCTCAACTTCGTCATCAAGTTCTCTTTCCGACCCCACCGGGGCCGGTGTCGCTACAGGAGTACCCTCGCTTACCACTTGTTTCCCTCTTGCCCTGGCTAAAGCCTCGGCCTTATCTTTCTTTTCTTTTTCTCCATCCCCACTCCTCAAAGCGTCAAGTGCAAACAACCTTCCACTGCGAGTGAAACCACTGGGTCCGGCATTATCCACCTTTGAAACGGTGGTTTCACCTGCAGCCTGATCTTCCTGCTTCTCCCCATTACAGTAAACCTCCCCACCATAGTGCCACGACACCGCATCATCATTGTCATAAGGAATTGGCCCAGGTACCGTGATGGTAACCGGAGCCGCATCTGTCAGCGCTGACAAATCGATTGGATCAAAGTAGATGGTTATGGTGGAGACATCCTCCTTCCCCAAATCAACCTTTTCAAATCTGATGCTTCCCTCATCCATCATCCTCTGGACAGCCTCCCTCAGCAAAACACACCCATTAGGAGCCACGGTGCATGCAGCACAACAATCATCACAACCCGGGAAGACCCCGTTCTTCAACAGTTGTCTCTTGACCTCAGCCAAAGGAGTTCTCAACTTGTCCACATTCATCAGCCCAATCGTCCTCCTATCCTCAGAAATTGCATTCACCCCCATCTGACCATGCGCGGGCATGGGATTAGCATTAACATTTGGAGATGGTGCGAAATTGATAGCTTTAGAATCCACCAGGTCCTGGACAACATGCTTAAAAGCTTTACAATTCTCCACATTGTGTCCAGGGGC
Source organism: Lathyrus oleraceus (assembly GCF_024323335.1). Classification (NCBI taxonomy): domain Eukaryota; kingdom Viridiplantae; phylum Streptophyta; class Magnoliopsida; order Fabales; family Fabaceae; genus Lathyrus; species Lathyrus oleraceus. The sequence goes on along the minus strand of NC_066584.1, from coordinate 436,590,098 downwards.
ACCAGAGTGGAATTCACATTTGGCGTTCTCATCATAGTTGGCAGGCCTCTGATCGGGTCTCACCGGAGCAGATGTTCTCAGCTGAACCAACCCCAAATCTTTCAACTTCTTCAGCAAGAATGAGTATGTCACAGGCGGCCTATCAAATTGACGATCAGTCATTCGTCCTCTCACCTGATACCCAGCCCTCTGCGGTCTCTGTTGAAACGGCTGTCGTTGTTGTTGTGGTTGTTGTTGTTGCTGTTGTTGTGCATGTTGATTATCAGCATGAATGGTTACCGCAACAGTGTGCTGGTAGTAACGATCCCTACCTTGTCCCCTCTGGGTATACACAACACTTGTATCACCCTCCTTCTTTCGCTGGCCATTACCAAAGGGTTTCTTCGATCCAGACGACGAAGCACTACCCTGTATCTTTCCCATCTTCAACCAGCTCTCAATTCTCTCCCCAGCCACTACTATGTCTGCAAAGTTGGTAACCGGGCATCCTACCATTCTCTCTGCAAACGTCCCCTGAAGGGTACCCATAAACAGATCAGACATCTCCTGATCTACCAACGGAGGTTGGACTCAGGCAGCCGACTCCCTCCACCTCTGTGCGTATTCTTTAAACCCTTCATTAGGCTTCTGAGACATACCCTGCAACGGGGTACGGCTAGGAGCCATGTCAGCATTAAATTGGTACTGTTTAAAGAACGCATCCCCGAGATCCTGCCAGCTCTTGATATCCGACGACCTCAATTTGGTATACCATTCTAGGGACCCACCAGACAGACTGTCCTGGAAGAAGTACATCCAAAGCTTCTGGTCCATTGTATAAGCAGAAATCTTTCGGACGAAAGCCTGGAGATGAGTTTCCGGGCAAGAACTCCCATTATACTTATCAAACGCAGGCGCTTTAAACTTCTGCGGGATCACAATCCCCTCAACTAGCCCCATGTTTGACATGTTGACAACCCCCGGAGTAGCATAGCTTTCTAGAGCCCTGATCTTCTCCGCCAGCACCTGAATCTCCTTGTTTGGTGGTTGAACACCGTATTGACCAAATTGTTCGTTCAGCACGGAGAACTGGTCTTCTTCTCTATCCTCCTCGGCCCCAAAGAAAGGAGGAAACAGACTATCCTTCAGATTGTTGCCCACCGAACCTAATCCACCGCCTGCGGCAACACCAAAACCACCACCATTGTTGATAACCACACCAGCAGTAGTTGCCTTTTTCCTGGGATCACCACCATCCCTAGAACCACCGAGACCGTTGTTGGAGACACCCTCTAAATTATTACCACTGTTGGCAGCCGAAGCCCGCTCGAGCTTCTCCACTTTCTCAACCAGTGCCTTCTGCCCCAAGGCGAACCCTTGCATAACATTGATCAGCTCTCCCATCTTCTCTTTTAGCTCGAGAATATCTACGTTGGATGTATCCATCAGTTTGGATTTGTTGCGCCTGGTAGGGTATCTGTGTGGACGTGCTACGTGCAAAGGAATGATTCTACGTGCGCGAGCAATGATTCCTGAAACAATCAAGCACGTTAGAAACTGACACCTGCAAAATAGAAGACAAGTTATTATGATTCATGCATGAATGCAATGTCTATCCATATGAGGAACACTCTGTCTTTCGATCCTGGTTTCATCGAGACAGATAATAATTCGGCAGCAATATTCTGACATCAATCATCTGGTTTCACCATACAGAGCAGAGAATTATATTTTAGCAAAGATATCACCCAACCATGTGTGTGCTACGTGAGTGTGCACGCAGACAAGCAAATAAAGCTTGAAGATCAATCACTGAATGATAACAACCACTGTATATCAAAAGTGCACTACACGTGCCAGAGTCATACATCAGGCTGATACAAATCAAATTACAATTCTCCATAATTAGAAAGAAAATACAAGCAAGTGAATTCCGTCAACAAGCCTGACGGTAATCCAACACAATAACAACAAAAGTCTACACCGAAGAAGGTCCTACAGAAGGCTCTGCATCATCAACCATCCTGGTAAACTTCACGGCGAACCTGAGCTCAGTGTTCTCCTGCTGCAATCTCCCCACCTCCTTCTGGTGAATCTTCATCTGACGGAAATAATGATCCCTCTCAGCAAGATAGTGATCTCTCTCAGCAATAATCTTCGCATTCTCTTCTTCCTTAATCTTCAGCTTTGCTTCCCACTCGGTGATAAGGACTTTGACTCTGGCTTCCCTCTGATTCTTCACAAGGATCTGCCTCCTCTTCTCATCTTCAATGACTCTCAAAGCTCTAGCCAACTTCTCCTTGGTAATGTCGTGCTCCTTCGTAGATGACTCCAACGCTTGGTTGATCTTGCGGTAATAAGCGGTGTCTATCTCAAAAGCTTCACACAAGAGCATGTATCTTATCCTGGTCTTCTATTTTCCCTTTGATTTCCTGATTAGCCATTTGAATTCTAGCAACACTCATCTCCAACTCAGTCTTCTCTGCTTGCAGCTGATCTCTGGCTTTCTTCGTCTCAAGGAACTCTTCCATACTGACAGAAGAACATGGCCCCTCAATCAATGGACACCAAGGATCACCCCCAGGAAATGGTAGATGCGTGAGCTCAATCCTCTTCCTAAGCCAATCATCAAACGGAGGAAAAGACCTGCTATTAACCCTACCAAAAGGAACCTTGCCCTTCCTTTGAATGTCGCGCCATTCATCATACACTTGCCTCAACTTTGGCTGATTACCCTCAATTGGGAAGTAGAAAGACTCCTGAATCTCGCGCCCAAGGGGAGGACCCTCCACAGCAAATCCCATTTGTCTCCTAAGAAGCACTGGGTTGTAATTAATGCAACCTTGAACTCCTATAAGAGGCACATTGGGAAGACTCCCACAACTGTAAATGAAATCTCGTCCAGCCACACCATTGTGAGTTCAAGCTATGTCCTTGGCTCGCAAACCCATCAGCTTGGTCGCCCAATTCACGGTATGGTCAAGAAAGACAAAGGCACCTCTGGAAGGCAAATATCCCATGAACCATTTGTGTAACAGTTGAGCACAACATCTGATCAATCCACCACGCCGCTTCTCGTTCCGATTATGGACCGAGTAATAGACATCCCCAACCAAGGTAGGAATAGGATTCCTCTGCACAAACAACCGGATGGCATTAATGTCCACAAAGTTCTTCTGATTGGGGAACAAGATGATTCCATGAATGCTCACAGCAAGCAGATCACAGACAGTCTTCCAATCGCCCAAAACAGCATGCTCCTTGGCTTTGGCCTCCAAGAAACTCAAATGAAAACCGGGCAACTTTCCCTTCTCCTTCAGACCCCCCTTAGTCACCTCTGGGCTCAAATAAAGAGCACGCGAAATCTCAGCAACATTAGGTTCATCCTTAGTGACATAGAATGGAATCTGGTCTCTGATCTGAATACCTAGGATACTGGCATAGTCCTCCATCAAAGGTCCCAACAAGTAATCTGGGAAGACGAAACATCTCAAACCAGGGTCATAGAACTGGAGAAGAGTATGGATGGCACTCCTATCTGTATCTGTGAGCCTGAAAACCAACTTCAGAATACCACCGTATGCCTCACGGAACATCCCCACATGGTCAGGTGTAATCAATGCTATCATCTCTTTCAGCACACCAATCTCTGGGTCAAAGAAACTGTAGACGACGTCATCTTTCAAGCCGGTCCTTATATCTGGAACAAAGAAGTCTCTCAACCAGGATCTCAATCAAGAATGTCCCCTGCATATGGATAAACATGAGTCAGATGCGAATAAATGCAAAATGGGAATGATGATGATGTATGAATGCAATGCACTGTGCCATCCTCCAAGTCATCTGAACATCAACTGTACTGGGTTACGGCCTCTGAACTGATCACAACCATCTGAGGAACTGAGTAACCATAAATCCAACTCGGGGTTCCGAAATAAACAGAACGGAAGGATATATCACCATCATCACTAGAAAACCACTGATCTGATAGCAACAAAATCATCTGTACCAACCCAGGGAATCCTGAAATAAACGGATCCCCACTGATAAATACTACGGACAAAACTCCGGCGTCTCGGAAATAAATCCATAAATTCGACTTGTAAATAGGACCCAGATCAAGAACTGAACCATTAGTCACCATCAAGAGTCACCATCAGAACATGCATCTGTAGAAATCAACCCTCCCCTCACAGGTGAATTCTAATAAGGTCATCTTAAGGCGGATAATGGTCTCGATAATCGGACAAGATACTCAACGGGTTTGCCCTTTTGGGTGTGCCGCTGCAGCTCTCATAAGATCGTCTAAACCAAAGATCCGGGAAAGCACGGTCACCGAAGTAAACAGCTCAGATGAGGTAACCCAACCAAAGTGGATACTCCATAAAGGAAGAGCTCTCTCAAAAGAACCTCGTCCGGCTTGTGGTATGTCACGTTGCCAAAAACATGTTGACCTAACATGAGAGGCAACATGAGACCACGCTAATCCTAGGTGTATACTCGGGCCTGGGTTTTAGCCTCACTCAGAACACCCTCCCCCAATCAGAGGAACCAAACCTGTCCAGAATCCAGCACAGTGATAATATGATGCATGCAAACATATATGCAAATATATACACAGTATAATAATCATAAATGCAATAAATAGAGCAGGAAAAGCAACCAAAACTATCCTAGAGAGCGCTAGGATTGACTCGCTTAGGGAAGATGGACCAGCAAGAGGTCAACTTCTATAGTCCCCAGCAGAGTCGCCAGCTGCCGCATACGCTAAAAACAACCGGCGGGAAAAGACACAGAGCCGCCACCGTGCGTTATTTATCCCAAAAGAGGGAAAGGAAACGCTCGAAGTAAACCTGAAAAAGGAAAGGAATGGTCTTACGACCAGAGATGCAGGGCACGGGAGTTGGTTACGCAAGGGGAAGGTATTAGCACCCCTCACGTCTGTCGTACTCGACGAGATCTACGCTCAGAAGAAAAGAATAAGGTTGCTGACAAACTGCTCAAAGAATGCACACACACTGGAATAATAAAATAGGTGGAAGAACGGAGGAAACAGACTCGGCAGGATATCGCATCCTGGGCCTACGTAGTTTGTCAGAAACAAACATCAGAGTTGACGTAGTTCGGGGATATGGGAAACGTGCTCGATAGGATATTGCATCCTATGCCTACGTATCTCATCTGGAATGAGAATCAGAGCTACCGTAGTTCGGCTAACGCACGCCGAAACAAAACACTGAAAGAAGACGCTGAGACGTCAGAAGAAACACACAAACACACATAGGAAACGGAATACCACTCGCTGGGCTTACATCCAACTCCACAAAAGAAACAGGAAACAAATAGCCAATCAATGGTCTTACATCTGACTCCACAAACAACAACAAACGGGAAACCGAATGCCAATCGCTGGGCTTACATCAGACTCCAAACACACAAACACAAACGGGAAACCGAATGCCAATCGCTGGGCTTACATCAGACTCCAAACACACACACAAAGCAGAAGGGTTGAAAAAGAAAAAGGGTGAACACACAGACTAGAAGGGAGTCGGGAACTCGGACCTCATAGCTGTCAAGCAAAACAAACTCAAAAAAGAAAAGGCTGCCCGGAGAGATCTCGCATGATCTCCTGCCTATGTACCTCATCTGGTATGAGGATCAGGGCGACGTAGTTCCCCTTAACAGGGAAAAACTTTATCCTAACCAGAGACTAGGGAGATAACAACTAAAAGGGAGACTACGACTCGAGCCTAGAAGTTGTCATGCAAACGATCCCTATGTTGAGGTCTCAAATCAGAACCTAACTCGCACAGGAAGCAAGCTAGCCTAAACAGTAAGTAAACAAGCACAAGCACATGTGAACAGGTATCACACACTATATGCAAACAAGCGGCTCATACAAGGCTGGGCTTTAGTCAAGGGGTCATATCAACCTCGACAAACAAGCCAACACTGGAAGGGGTGTCTGAGGCTCTTAACCACTGACATTGACCGTCAGGGTGAGCAGATGAAAGGTAGTGAGGATTGGACCTCATAGCTCTTAACCCGGGCCTGGGTGAGCTTTAATCAATGAAAACGTGGGGGTCCAGAATGTGGGACCCTACTCCACTTGACTAACTCTATATACAAGGATCTTGGGTGTTTATTCAAAAGCATTAGCACGTAGTGTGAGCATAATGAAAGACTCAACTGAATAGCAGGGGATTGATTGCTAATCCCTTCTATCTGCCAATCGCCTCTTCACTTAGGAGGTCTTGAAGTACATGGCACAAATATAAACAATCACAGACATTGCCTCTTAAGGAGGACTTCAGCCAAATGTCTGCCAAAAGAAACGACAGGGCTTCCAGACTACATGGAGTTAGAGGATGATTACCTAGGTGGTATGCAAACCACAAGCAAAGCAAAGCTCAAGCAATGAGCTAAAGCTACTAAAGTACCTGTAAGAAAGTCAAACAAGTCAATATTCACATTCAGACAAATCAAACAGTCAACAACAGTGTTACAACCAATATGTTCACAATGCAAGTCCTATGTGTAAACAACTCAAATGAGTTCATCACCAAGGAACCTACAACACAACAAAGGTTAGTGGACAAAGCAAATTTGCATCTCAAGTCATGATATTGCATCAACCACTAGAGTTAATAGCTTGAACCTGAAATACAAAGCTCAAAAGATGAGTACAAACCACTAGTCCAAGACTAGGGTCAAAGGCAAAGCAAAAAGTCAAAACAACAACCAATATTCAACATGAAGCACATTTATTCAAGTAAGAACATGTCCTAAAAAGGACCAAACTCAAATCCTAAGGAAAATCCATCTAATGGTCATGCTAAGGCAAAGGCAATTACAAAGCACACAATTGGACATTAAGAGTAGAAATTCCATATTAAAACAGAAATGAATCAAATAACCATGGAAATTTTTATGTGCACAAAACATGTGAAACACAAGCATCATGCAAAAAATTGGAATCAGAAAAGCTCAATTGACATATCAATGAAAATGAACAAGTATGACATCAAATTGTGTGACACACATTGTCACACCATACATCCATATGCCTAAAACAGAGATGGAAAATGATAAAAATGCACAACCAAGCCTCAAAAATCATGCAACATGTTGGGAATCAGCATATCAAATTTCATGGCAATTGGACAATGTATGAGCATTTCACAATAGAATTGGTACAACATGTCACATTTGCATGCATGTTCAAATAATCAATCACATTTAAAATTCCAGAAATGATAAAATCATGAAATCAGTATCACAAAATAATAGACATCCAAATGATCATGTAGGAAAAAATTGGAAGTGATTTGGATTCATTTTCTATTTGTTATGATTTTTTTTGAAGTTGGATGGAAATATTGAAATAAAAATGAAGAAAACACATGATAATTGGAGGGAAATGAAATTGGATTGATTAATTTGAAAATATGCTATCAGTTGGAATCGAACCAGGTACATGAAAAAATAGAAGGCGCTGAAGAAATAAATCACAAAAGCGCTGCCAATGGGAATCGAATGGAGGTATGGCGCAAGGTTCCAAAACGCATTCGTTTAGGTTATATGAGGAAATAACAATTGGAAAAACAAAATGCCTCGCGCCAGGATCGAACACACGAAGGCACGACTATGGGCGCTTCTACAGTGAAAACTGGAGCATTGAACCAGAAACCCTTGGCGCGGTGGTTTCCACCGTCTCCTTCGTTGAGACGGTGGCGCTACAGTAAGCTACAACAATTTTTTTGCAGAATCCAGCAATATATACATTGTCATACGGTGAACTGACTTTTGTGTGTTTTTAATCGCAATGTCGCGGTTAGCAAGAGTCGCCACCGACTTTTCTTTTATCCCATAAGGAAAGGTGGAAAAGAACAGGAAAGACCTTAATTTAGATTCTTAGGTTCGGGAGGTACATTATACAAAGGGAAGGTATTAGCACCCTTTGTATCCATGGTTATCCATGGGCTCTTAATTGCTCAATCATTTATGTTTTTCTAGTTTGAAAAAGTGTTTGAGAAATGTGTAGGAAATGTTTTGAAAAGGAGAATTTAACTTTGTAATGATTCTTGTATGAATGTATACAAAGTTGCTATCTCGTTTAGTTTTGAAAGTCGTTTAGAAAAATATAACTCGGCAATGATTCTAGTGCGAATGTATGCCAAGTGGTGATTTTCTAATGAAGGTTTTGAAAGGTGTAAGGTGTGAAAAGTAGTTTAGGTTATGAATAAGCAATTAAGAGTTATACCTATCCGAGGTCTTTACGGGCATTTCCTATCCTTATGAGGGTAAAACTGTCCTTACTATTGAGAAGTAAGTAGTTTTATCCTTTGGATGTAAAAGGGTCATCGTAGGGTCATCGATTGGTCATTGAAGGCAACAGTTGTGAGGATACCTTAGCATTCGAAGGGACGATCATCATTTAACCGTAGGCTACACCGAAGGGTCATCGAGGGACAAAGGCAACCTTCGAGGGACTATGATGATTTAAACGAAGGGTCTTTGCTAAGTGTATCCCTACATTCGCGGGACATGACCGTAATACCGTAATATCGTAGGGTAACAAAGAGAGGTCCGAGATCACTTATTTAAAGGCAAAGTTTTACAATTAATTAGGTAGCCGTAATCAAGTAGGTAATTAGGTCCATATTAAAATCAATACATTAAGAACAATTAAGCCATTAGGGTGGATCTTCGCCATAAAATTAATACATTAAAATCAATTGAGTAATTCAGGGTGAATCTCCATAAGGGTACCCCACAAATAAAGGGGGATACCTAACAAGCAATCCTTTCCTGAGGCACGTGAACCTTTACAAAACTCAACAAAACATGTCAGAACACCAAATCAGGGTGTAATCGAGGATTACACCACAAAAAAAAGATCACAACAGTAAATAAGGTTGGATAAATGATGCATGACAAAACATGAGTAAAAAATCAGAACAGAAAAGTCGGCTACTGTCACGTTCGCCCCTGCCTCGCCTAGCGAAGGCTTAGCGAATGCTCGCTGCATGCTCGCTTAGCGATGTGCTAGCGAGCGGCTGCGGATTCTGGTTTTGATATCAGTATATTTTCAACCAATTTTATGCCTTATGGCTTTCATTACCGCAATTGTATGGTTAATCATTTAAGGTATTCAGATACATATTAAAGTTCACATGCCAAACTTAAGCTATTTTTATAAATCTAATCATGAAGCCATAGGTATATTAAGAACATAAGGCAGTAATAGCAAGGTAAACCTGTTGGCAACTGAATTGCGACTTCGAATCGGCAAATCGGATTGAATTGGGCAGAGGCAGACCTTGGTGCCGCCGAGTTCTTTCAGGGTTCGTCTCCAGTGAGTATCAGGGTTTGCTTGCTAGGGCTCTCCTTTCTCCGTTTTCGTTCTCCCTTTTTCGTGACTGAAGCTTGGCTATTTATAATGCTCTTGTTGTGACCTAATGGGCTCAGAATGAAGCCCAGAAATTCTGATATTCGCAAGCTTCGCTAGGCGAAGGAGTTGCTCGCCTAGCGAGCAAGCTAGTTTGGGCTTTTTCTGGATTTGGTGCTTCGCTGGGGCGAGTGTCATGACGAAGGGTTCGCTAGGCGAAGGAATTGCTCGCCTAGCGAGCAAGTTAGTTTGGGCCATTTTGGATTGAGTCCGTTGTGAGCTGGGCTTTTGTTACTTTAAGATCAGTGCCTTGCAGAATAAGTCGGAGTGCCTTGAAAAATGCCTTGTAATATCAACGGGAAAATTTTGGGGTATGACAGCTGCCCCTGTTCAATATTCTTGAACCGAGAGAGTTAGAATGGTATGTACGCCATTCGTGGTCTGGAGGTGGAAGATTATTGCACACTAAAATGCCCCAAAAAATTTGCGCTTGTTAATCGAAAGTTGGTCTTGATGGAGATGGGCTTAAAGATGCCATCCAGGAAGTTTGATGATGAGAGCTTCAGAGTGCGTCGTACATTAGACGATATCTGAAGACATGGGTGTCATACCGGGTCATACGCTAGACCGTATAGTGAGTCATCCATTATGCTATCGACTTTGCTGGGGAGTCAGAGTGTGTTATACGTTGCTGGGGGATAAGGGATCAGAATGGATCATACGCTAGACCATATCTGAATAGCGGACTGAGTCGTCCATTAGGCGGGTGACTTCACTGGGGATGAAAGATCAGAATGGATCATACGCCAGATCGTATCGGAGTTGCAGAATGGGCCATCCATTAGGCTGTATCTGAGGAAGGTGGAATTAGAATAGATCGTACGCTAGATCGTATCCGAGTTGAAGATCCAAAGGGGTCGTATGTTAGGCCGCATTGGAGTTGCGGAATGAGTCGTCTGTCAGGCCGCGTCTGAGGATGAAAGGGTAGTCGTATGCTAGACCATGTCAGAATGTACCGTACGCTAGGTAGCATCTGAGGAGATGAACATCCGAATGGGTCGTACGCTAGACCGTCTTGAAATAATTGAAGGAATCATATGTCGGGCTGAATCAGAATGAACCGTACGTTAGGCTATATCCGATGATATTTGTATATGTTGTATCCGCAATAAATGTCTGGGATGGGCTTAGAGATGCCATCATTAGGAGAATGTCAGGATGAAGGTTGACATGGAGTATATCTGAAAGATATATCTGTAATCGATAAAGATGCCCGCCTGAGTGGATCTTTATTTGACCGTATCAGGAGGATGCTTAACCTGAAAAATCAAGTTAGTTTCACGCAATGTCATGATGCATGAGATGCAAATGTTGTATGCATGCGTGTGCTGCGCAATGACGTAATGAATGAATTATGCGTCTGAAATAAATGCGAACATTGTACACATGTATATGATATGGAATGATGTAATGAATGCACTATGTGTCTGAAACGTTCTTCCAGGGGACTCTACTGGGGAAATAAATCTCAGTCTTCTGGTCGGAGGTATTTGTATTGATGACCCTTTCTTAGCTGAGGATACTTGATTTCTGTCTGATGGCGGAAAACACTCAATAGAGCCCGGCTGGGGATGGAAGAGATGACCAGTCTGTCTGGCGATGCCAACCTCTTCTGGGAAATAGCTGGTTCTTGTTGGGGAATAGAATTAGCAACGGATTCATTGGGAAGCGTGATTAGACCTTCTCCTCGATCCTGAAGTCGTGTAGTAATTGCTATTGCTATTCTAGGCATGCATTTTTGTAAACATTGATCGTATTCAAATGCATAAATCAATTCAAATTAAATCAATGGACGTTTATGCAAGCAAAGCAGAGGAAGTAAGACAACAACATTTTTTCGAAATAAAATTGTATTGATTTTGAAAGAGGGCCTATAAATAGGCAATCGGTGTACAAGGAGACAGAAATCCTAGTAAGAGGAAATTGTCAGGAAAACAGAGAGAAAGCTATGCAGAAAAAGTCCTATCGATTCTAATTCCACTACGGTCATTATGTCTTCAAGCCTCTCATCTCCTGCTGTCGGATAGAAGTGATTGGCTTGTTCAGTCCCTTTGACCTGGTTGAAGCTGACAGAGAACGGGACATAGTCATAGGCTTTAATCCCTAATTTTTGCCTGGACCGCCTTTTCAGGTTTTCAGTCCACCAGGATGCCCTTTTTTGCCCAAGCCGCCTTTTCAGGTTTTCGACTTGCCGGGTGTACGTCTTTATATGTTTATCCCTAATTTTTGCCCGAACCCTTTTGGTTCGCCGGGATGCCCTTACTTTTGCCTAGGTACGTCGACCTAGCGGGTCTCTTTTACGCGTAGTATTTTTTAACTATGTCCGCGTTCACAGGATGCGGGAAGTCTTCGCCATCCATTGTAGCAAGTATCATGGCTCCACCAGAGAATACTTTCTTAACCACAAATGGCCCTTCGTATGTGGGAGTCCACTTGCCTCTGGGATCACTTTGTGGTAGAATGATACGCTTGATCACCAAGTCGCCAATTTGATACACCTGTCTCTTGACTCTTTTGTTAAATGCCTGGGTCATGCGCTTCTGATATATCTGCCCATGACAAACAGCCGCAAGTCTCTTCTCATCAATCAAATTTATCTGATCGAGTCGAGTTTGAATCCATTCATCCTCGTCTAAACCCGCCTCTTTCATGATCCTTAGAGAGGGAATCTGAACTTCCACCGGTAAGACGGCTTCCGTTCCGTAGACTAAAGAGAAAGGAGTTGCCCCTGTCGAAGTGCGCACTGAAGTGCGATAACCATGGAGAGCAAACGGTAACATCTCATGCCAGTCTTTGTACGTTATTGTCATCTTTTGTATGATCTTCTTGATATTCTTATTAGCCGCCTCCACGGCGCCGTTCATCTTTGGCCGGTACGGGGAAGAGTTATGGTGTTTTATTTTGAACTGCGTGCAGAGTTCAGTAATCATCTTGTTGTTCAAATTAGTACCATTGTCAGTGATAATTCTTTCAGGGATGCCATATCGACAAATAAGACTATTCTTGATGAACCGTGCCACCACGTTCTTGGTGACAGAAGCAAATGAGGCCGCCTCTACCCACTTTGTAAAGTAATCAATAGCAACAAGGATGAACCGATGTTCGTTAGAAGCAGTAGGTTTAATCTCTCCAATCATATCGATGCCCCACATTGCAAAGGGCCAAGGTGCTGTCAACACGTTCAATGGAGCAGGAGGCACATGTACTTTGTCCGCATAGATCTGACACTTGTGGCAGGTTCTGGAATGATGGTGGCAATCAGCTTCCATGGTAGACCAATAATATCCTGATCTCAGAATCTTCTTGGCCATTGTATGTCCACTAGAATGAGTCCCAAAAATACCGTCATGCATGTCTTCCACAATCCTTTCTGCTTCCTTTCTATCCACACAGCGAAGCAGAGTCGAATCATGATTACGTTTGTATAACACTCCATTACTCAGAAAGAATTTAGCGGAGAACTTCCTCAGGAATTTTCTGTCATTGATGGATGCCCCTTCAGGGTATTCCTGAGTTTCTAAATATCTTTTCACTTCGTGGAACCAAGGTTTCTCCTCTACTCCTTCAGCATTAAGTTCATAACAATATGCTGGCCCATCTAATCGTTCAATGGTGATCCTGGGAGCCTCACTGTCCCATCTAACTCTGAACATAGATGACATGGTAGCCAATGCGTCTGCCAATTGATTCTCTTCTCGTGGGATATGTTCGAATGTAATCTCTTCAAAGTATGGGATTAATGTCATCACCCGTTCTCGGTAAGGGATGAGATTCGGATGTTTGGTATCCCATTCTCCTTTGATCTGACTGATCACTAATGCTGAGTCTCCGTACACACTCAAAAAGTTGATTCGCAGGTCTATAGCAGCCTTGAGTCCCAAAATACATGCTTCATACTCAGCCATATTATTGGTACAATGAAAACATAGTCTAGCAGTGAAAGGTGTATGATAACCCCCGGGAGAAATAATTACAACCCCAACACCATGGCCCAATGCATTAGAAGATCCATCAAAAACCAGAGTCCATCGGGATCCCAGTTCGGGTCCCTCATCCGGTCTAGGTTTTTCATAATCAGTAACAAGCATGACATCCTCATCTGGAAACTCAAAATTCATAGATTGGTAATCGTCCACCGCTTGATGAGCCAAATGATCAGCTAGCACGCTTCCTTTGATTGCTTTCTGGGTAGTATACTGGATATCGTACTCTGTTAAGATCATCTGCCATCTCGCTATTCTTCCGGAGAGGGCAGGTTTCTCGAATATATATTTGATGGGATCCATCTTAGAGATCAACAAAGTGGTATGATTCAACATATACTGTCTTAGTCGGCGAGCAGCCCAGGCCAAAGCACAGCAAGTTCTCTCGAGCAGTGAGTATCTTGTTTCACAGTCGGCAAACTTTTTGCTAAGGTAGTATATGGCATGCTCTTTTCGACCAGACTCGTCATGTTGCCCCAATACACACCCCATTGAATTTTCTAACACGGTCAAATACATGATTAGAGGTCTTCCTTCAACTGGTGGTATCAGAATTGGAGGTTCCTGGAGATATTTCTTGATTTTGTCAAAAGCTTCTTGGCATTCATCATTCCATATCATCTCTTGATTTTTCCTCAGTAATTTGAAGATGGGTTTGCAGGTAGCGGTCAAATGGGAGATAAATCGGGCGATGTAATTCAATCGTCCCAAGAAACCTCTGACTTCTTTTTCCGTACGAGGAACTAGCATTTCTTGAATAGCTCTCACCTTAGCCGGGTCGACCTCAATTCCTTTACCACTGACAATAAATCCCAAGAGTTTACCGGATCTTACTCCAAAGGTGCATTTGTTCGGATTCAATCTTAACTTGTACTTCTTCAACCTCTCAAATAGTTTGTATAAATGATCGAGATGTTCTTCTTCAGTATGAGATCTAGCTATCATGTCATCCACATATACCTCTATTTCATGATGAATCATATCATGGAACAAGACTACCATAGCACGCTGGTATGTTGCTCCTGCATTCTTCAAACCGAATGGCATTACTTTGTAGCAGAAAGTGCCCCATTGCGTCACAAACGTAGTTTTCTCCATGTCCCCAGGTGCCATCTTAATCTGATTGTAACCCGAGAATCCATCCATGAAGGAGAATACTTTGTGTTGAGCGATGTTATCTACCAGAACATCGATGTGCGGGAGTGGAAAGTCATCTTTGGGACTCGCTTTATTCAAATCTCTGTAATCTACGCACATTCGCACCTTACCATCCTTCTTCGGCACTGGTACCACATTAGCAACCCATTGAGGATAAGAAGTAACGGCTAGAAAACCGGCATTGAATTGTTTCATAACCTCGGCTTTGATTTTCTCAGATATTTCAGGACGCATGCGGCGAACCTTTTGCTTGACAGGCCGACAATCTTCCTTCGTTGGCAAACGATGCACTACTATGTCAGTATCCAATCCGGGCATGTCTTCATAAGACCAAGCGAAAATCTCTACATAGTCATGTAACATCTGAATCAATCTTTCTTTGACACTGTTTTCCAAGCCTGCTCCTATTTTGACTTCTTTCTTGTCCACTTCAGTACCCAGGCTTACAATTTCGATTGACTCTTCATGCGGCTGTATAGTCCTTTCTTCTTGCAGTAACAGTCTGGCAAGTTCTCCAGGTACTTCACAATCTTCCTCACTTCCATCCTCGGCTTGGTAGATCGGATTTTCAAAGTCATAATGAACAGTAGTAGAACTATTATCAACAGGATCCAGGGTGGGTATGGATCTGCAATTCGTTACGTGAGTGTGTGTAAGAAAACATGGCTTTTTTTTGGAAGATGACAGGAAAGATAAAGAGCGCAATATTTGAATGCAAAACGTCCATTGATTTATTGAATATGAATCTGCTTATGAAATGACAAACCCTTAACAAATTAGCTATTGTGCCCCGGGCATAGACACAATGCTTTAAGAAGTTCAATTGTAAACATTAAAATTAAAAAATTTGCAACACTCAAACAGACAATAACAATTACTCCTGACTAAAGGAAATCGGGATAGTGTCTTCAGCCTTCCAATTATTGAGTCCGTCGCCAATTGTTGGGAAAATCCAGCTATCCAGGTCGCAATCGCTATCAGCATCTTCCACAGCATTGATTTGATCTTTGACCCTCTTTTCAGAGTTAAATCCCAGACCAGATTTATCAGACTTGTAAGGTATGTTGATCAGTTGACCCCAACCAGTACGACCACCATTTTCGACCACAGCTTGAGCGTCTTTCAGAGAAATCATGGCAGGAGGAGCTCGAATAACCTCGGGCACAAGGGGAGTTGGCTTATGGACAGGGCTGGGCGGAGGAACCACTTCAAATGACTGAGACGGAGTCTCGAAGAATTCACCATCCATCTCAATGTATCTGAAGGTATGCACACTACTGACGATATACTCTTCTTCCCCACACACAGTGACGATCTTACCCTCTATTGGATATCTCAGCTTTTGATGGAGAGACGAAGCTACAACACTTGCCCCGTGAATCCAAGGGCGTCCCAGCAAGTAGGAATAGGCAGGACGAATATTCATTACGTGGAAGGTAGTGTTGAAGACTTGAGGTCCTATTTTGATAGGGAGAACCACTTCACCATGGACAATGTAACACCCCGAATAAAATAAGAGAGTTATTTAAATTAAGTTAATAATATATTTATTAATTTAATTAAATAAATTGAATTATTGGATTATTATTATTATTATTATTTGGAATAATAATTATTGGAAAATATATAAGTTGGAATAAGAAAAAAAAAAGGTTTCATTGTTGGTAAAGAGTTTTCACGTGAAACAGAGAAGCGGCTGAAAAGTGAAAAGTGGAGAAAGGGCAAAGAGGAAGAGCTAGAGAGCAAAGGTTGAAGAACGGAAAAGCTTGAAGCTTAGAGATTTCCGGATTATCTCAGGTAAGGGGGGTTTATCGTCGTTTAATGGGTATTATAGATTAACATGTCATGGGTAGTGATAAACCGTTGAAGTGACCCTAATTGGGATGTTGAATGCTGAAATATTGTGATGAATAAGTTGTGTTAAAGCTGTAATTGAATTTGTATTCGAGTGTGTTGTGATTTTCCGAACGTAGAGCTTTTTACGGAATTGGAATCGGAGGTCCGGAAGTCCTCCAACGGCGGAAAATGCGGAGAATTCTGCATTCTGCCTTGTGTTAGCGCAGGAACTGCTGTTTTGTCTGCGTTAACCGGTTAACCCAGGGTGTTAACCGGTTAACACTGTTATATTTTGTGGAAATGTGCTGTTTTGCCTGCGTTAACCGGTTAACCCAGGGCGTTAACCGGTTAACACTGTTGCGTTTTGCCAGAAAGTGTGTTTTGTCCTGCGTTAACCGGTTAACCCAGGGCGTTAACCGGTTAACACTGTTGGAAGTTGGAAAAATTGATATTTTAATGTTGTGAACATAATTGGTTATTGGCCTATTATCGTTAATTTTGATGAGTAACTTTGTTGAGTTTATGTTATGAAGTGTTGATACAAATATGTTGATAAGTTGTGTTAAAGTTGTTGAAAATACTGAGTTGTAGGCTTGGTGAGCCAAAGTTGATTATAAGTTGATTATAAGTTGATTTTGTTGAAAAAATTGTTGTATTGCTATTCTTATTATGTTGTCGACAGTTTAAAGTCGTGTATGCCATGTACATTCATATGCATTAAGTCGGAGCTTTGCTCACACCACGTTGGCCTGGATTGGCAAAATTTTAAGTTGAAAGTTGAAGGCTTATGCCTTGATGCCCAATAAAATGGCAATGATTTTAAGTTGGGAGTTTTACTCCGATTGGTACCACATGCATGACGAGTCGAGTCTCATTTGAGTTGCATTTTATGTTGTTATTGAGTTGCATTTTACGTTGTTATTGAGTATGATATTTGAGTTGATGTGCCGTTACTGAATGCATGATATGATTAGGGTGATTAACGTGTAAATTTACTTAGCATTACATGATGATTTATAATGCTTATTATGTCGATTGAGGAACTCACCCTTACAACTAATTTTCAGGTAACGAGCAGTGAGTGAGTAGAAGCTAGTGCTTGGAGTCTAGTGTGGTCTCCTTAGTGGGTCATGCTCTGATAGATGTAACATCGGGACGGGATGTTTTAATTTGTTGAATAATTTTATGTGTAATGTATTACATATGTTGAATGATCTCTATCCGTTGCGTATTTTGCAAGAAGTGTTTATGTTGAATTAAATAATGAGCATGACTGATTTTATGGTGAAATGTGTGAAGTGTTGTGTGACACCCTTAGCTGCAATAATTACTCTGATTTATAATTGTTGTTGTTTTTAATTAAATATTTGGGGTATGTTAGAAGGGTGTTACATTAGTGGTATCAGACCAGGTCGGTCTGTCCGGCCAGTTGTCGTGTCGTTACTGTCTAACAATTGTGTATTGTTACTAATCTAACTTTTAAGTTGTGTTGTATTGATAAGTTGGAATGGCTGGAAGGAATGACGCTGCAATGGCTGCCGCAATGCAAGCGATGGCGCAAGCTGTGCAGAACTTGCCAAATGCTGGTGGTGATGCTGGATCACGTAGCTTGGCGACTTTTCAGAGAGAGAATCCGCCGGTGTTTAAAGGGAAGCATGATCCAGATGCAGCCTTGGGATGGTTGAAAGAGATTGAGAGAATCTTCCGTGTTATGGATTGCACTCCAGCTCAGAAGGTTCGGTATGGTACTCACATGCTAGCAGTCGAAGCTGATGACTGGTGGCTAGAGACTCACGAGAGGTTGACCGTGGCAGGTGAAGTCATTACTTGGGATGTATTCCGTAGGGAATTCATGAGAAAGTATTATCCGGAAGATGTCCGTGGTAAGAAGGAAATTGAGTTCCTTGAGCTGAAGCAAGGAAACATGTCTGTCACTGATTATGCTGCGAAATTTGTGGAGCTGTCCAAATTTTATCCTCATTACACTGGTGCTGGTGCTGAATTTTCAAAGTGCATCAAGTTTGAAAATGGACTGCGCTCTGAAATTAAGAAGGCTGTTGGGTATCAGAAGATACGCATTTTTACTGAATTGGTTGATAGCTGCAGGATATTTGAAGAAGACAATAATGCTCATTACAAGATTGTCAGTGACCGCAGGGGCAAGCAACATCAAACTCGTGGCAAGCCGTATGATGCCCCAGTGGGAAAAGGGAAACAAGGAGCTGCTCCGGCTCAGAGGACTAGTAGGGGAGGTGCTCCTGCTGGTATAGTTTGCTTCAAATGTGGTCAGGCTGGTCATAAGAGTAATGTATGCACTGCTGAAGTAAAGAGGTGTTTTCGCTGTGGTAAGACTGGCCATGCAATAGCTGATTGCAAGCACAAGGAAATGATTTATTTTAATTGTGGCGAAGAAGGGCATATTGGAAGTCAGTGTCAGAAGCCAAAGAAATCTCAGACTGGAAAGGTGTTCGCTTTGACCGGAACTCAAACCTCCAGTGAGGACAGACTTATCCGAGGTACGTGTTATATTAATGGCTTTCCTCTTGTAGCTATTATTGACACAGGTGCGACTCATTCCTTTATATCTTTGGATTGTGCTGTGAAACTTAAGTTAGAGATATCTGAGATGTTTGGTAGTATGGTAATTGATACTCCTGCGAAGGGTTCAGTGACTACTACTTCGGTTTGTTTAAATTGTCCTTTGAGTATTTTTGGTAGAGACTTTGGGATGGACCTAGTGTGTCTTCCACTAGTGCAGATTGATGTTATTCTGGGTATGAACTGGTTGGTGTTTAACCGAGTTTCTATCAATTGTTTTGATAAGATGGTGGTCTTTCCTGAGATTGAGGAGGGAAAGAGTTTGTTTCTATCAGCAAGGCAAGTGAATGAGGAAGTAGCTGATGGGGCAGAGTTGTTTATGCTGTTAGCGACTTTGGAGGCTAAAGATAAACTGGCGATTGGCGATCTAGCCATGGTGTGTGATTTTCCTGATGTGTTTCCGGAAGAGGTGAATGAATTACCGCCAGAGCGCGAAGTGGAGTTCTCGATTGATTTGGTACCTGGTACTAGGCCGATATCGATGGCTCCGTACCGTATGTCTGCTGTTGAGTTAATTGAATTGAAGAGTCAGTTGGAAGATCTGTTGGATAAGAAATTTATTCGTCCGAGTGTGTCACCGTGGGGTGCACCAGTGTTATTGGTTAAGAAGAAAGAAGGTACTATGAGGTTGTGTGTGGACTACAGGCAACTGAATAAAGTGACGATCAAGAATCGGTATCCTTTGCCGAGGATTGATGATTTGATGGATCAGTTGGTTGGTGCAAGTGTGTTCAGCAAAATAGATTTGAGATCTGGGTATCATCAGATCCGTGTGAAAACCGAGGATATTCAGAAGACTGCTTTCAGAACAAGGTATGGACATTATGAGTATTCTGTAATGCCTTTTGGTGTGACTAATGCGCCTGGAGTATTTATGGAGTATATGAATAGGATTTTCCATCCGTACCTAGACAAGTTTGTTGTGGTGTTTATTGATGATATTTTGGTGTATTCGAAATCTGAAGAAGAGCATGTTGAACATTTGAGAGTGGTTTTGGGAGTTCTACGAGAAAAGAAGTTATTTGCTAAATTGTCCAAGTGTGAATTTTGGTTAGGAGAGGTGAGTTTTCTTGGTCATGTGATTTCAAGAGGTGGCGTTGCTGTTGATCCTTCTAAGATAGAAGCGGTATCTAAGTGGGAAGCTCCGAAGTCTGTTGCTGAGATTCGAAGTTTCCTTGGTTTGGCTGGTTATTATAGGAAGTTCATTGAGGGATTTTCTAAGTTGGCGTTACCATTGACGATGTTGACTAGGAAGGGGCAAGCGTTTGTTTGGGACTCAAAATGTGAAGAAGGTTTCCAAGAGTTAAAGAGAAGGTTAACTACTGCTCCTATTCTGATATTGCCGAGTTCGTCGGAATCATTTGAAGTTTACTGTGATGCTTCATTGTTGGGTTTGGGTGGCGTGTTGATGCAGAATAAGCAGGTTATAGCTTATGCTTCAAGACAGCTGAGGGTTCATGAGAGGAACTACCCGACGCACGAATTAGAGTTGGCGGCTGTGGTGTTTGTTCTGAAGTTATGGAGGCATTACTTGTACGGGTCAAGATTTGAGGTTTTCAGTGACCATAAAAGTTTAAAGTATTTGTTTGATCAGAAAGAGCTGAATATGAGACAGAGAAGATGGTTAGAGTTTCTGAAGGATTATGACTTTGGTTTGAATTACCATCCGGGTAAGGCAAACGTAGTGGCTGATGCATTGAGTCGGAAATCATTACATATGTCTATGCTAATGGTTAAGGAATTGGATTTAATTGAGCAGTTTAGAGACTTGAGTTTGGTGTGTGAGAGTACTCACAATAGTGTTAAATTGGGAATGTTGAAGTTAACAAGTGGTATTCTGGATGAGATCAGAGAGGGTCAGAAATCCGATGTGCTTTTGGTTGATAAGTTGACTCTGGTGAATCAGGGTCAAGGTGGTGAATTCAGAGTTGATGAAAATGGTATTCTGAAATTTGGTAAGCGGGTGTGTATTCCGGATGTTGCCGAACATAAGAAGAGTATTCTTGAAGAAGGACATCGTAGTGGGTTGAGTATTCATCCTGGAGCTACGAAGATGTATCATGATTTGAAAAAGTTATTTTGATGGCCGGGAATGAAAAGAGAAATTGCGAGTTTTGTTTATTCCTGTTTGACTTGTCAGAAGTCAAAGATTGAGCATCAGAAGTCGTCTGGGCTAATGCAACCGTTGGCTATTCCAGAGTGGAAGTGGGATAGTATCAGTATGGATTTTGTTTCTGGTTTACCGAGGACAATTAAGAATTTTGAAGCTATTTGGGTGATTGTTGACAGATTGACAAAGTCGGCTCATTTCATTCCGATCAGAATAGACTATCCGTTAGAGAGATTAGCCGAGTTGTATATTGAGAAAATTGTAAGTTTGCATGGTATTCCGTTGAGTATTGTTTCGGACGGAGATCCTAGATTTACATCGAAGTTCTGGGAAGGTTTGCAGAGGGCTTTGGGAACTAAGCTGAGATTGAGTTCTGCATATCATCCGCAGACTGATGGTCAGACTGAGAGGACGATTCAGTCACTAGAGGATCTTTTGAGGGCTTGTGTTTTGGAAAAGGGAGGTGCTTGGGATTGTTACTTACCTTTGATTGAGTTTACCTACAACAATAGTTTTCATTCGAGTATTGGTATGGCACCGTTTGAAGCTTTGTATGGTAGGAGATGTCGGACACCTTTATGTTGGTATGAGTCCGGTGAGAGTGCTGTGGTTGGACCGGAAATTGTTCAACAAACTACGGAAAAGATTAAGATGATTCAGGAGAAGATGAGAATTGCTCAGAGTCGTCAGAAGAGTTATCATGACAAGAGAAGGAAATCACTTGAGTTCCGAGAGGGAGATCACGTGTTTCTTCGTGTTACTCCGATAACTGGGGTTGGTCGAGCTTTGAAGTCAAAGAAGTTGACACCTCGATTTATTGGTCCTTATCAGATTTTGGAGAGGATAGGAGAGGTAGCCTATCGTATCGCTTTACCGCCGTCACTTGCGAATTTGCATGAGGTTTTTCATGTGTCTCAGTTGAGGAGGTACATTCATGATCCGTCGCATGTGATCCAAGTAGATGATGTACAGGTGAGAGATAACCTGACTGTTGAAATATCGCCTATGAGGATTGAGGATCGAGAGTTGAAGCAGTTGCGGGGTAAAGAGATTGCCTTAGTGAAAGTAGCTTGGGGAGGACCAGCAGGTGGCAATGTGACTTGGGAACTTGAGAGTCAGATGAAGGAGTCTTATCCGGAGTTATTCGCTTGAGGTATGTTTTCGAGGACGAAAACTCTTTTAGTAGGGGAGAGTTGTAACACCCCGAATAAAATAAGAGAATTATTTAAATTAAGTTAATAATATATTTATTAATTTAATTAAATAAATTGAATTATTGGATTATTATTATTATTATTATTTGGAATAATAATTATTGGAAAATATATAAGTTGGAATAAGAAAAAAAAAAAGGTTTCATTGTTGGTAAAGAGTTTTCACGTGAAACAGAGAAGCGGCTGAAAAGTGAAAAGTGGAGAAAGGGCAAAGAGGAAGAGCTAGAGAGCAAAGGTTGAAGAACGGAAAAGCTTGAAGCTTAGAGATTGCCGGATTATCTCAGGTAAGGGGGGTTTATCGTCGTTTAATGGGTATTATAGATTAACATGTCATGGGTAGTGATAAACCGTTGAAGTGACCCTAATTGGGATGTTGAATGCTGAAATATTGTGATGAATAAGTTGTGTTAAATCTGTAATTGAATTTGTATTCGAGTGTGTTGTGATTTTCCGAACGTAGAGCTTTTTACGGAATTGGAATCGGAGGTCCGGAAGTCCTCCAACGGCGGAAAATGCGGAGAATTCTGCATTCTGCCTTGTGTTAGCGCAGGAACTGCTGTTTTGTCTGCGTTAACCGGTTAACCCAGGGTGTTAACCGGTTAACACTGTTATATTTTGTGGAAATGTGTTGTTTTGCCTGCGTTAACCGGTTAACCCAGGGCGTTAACCGGTTAACACTGTTGCGTTTTGCCAGAAAGTGTGTTTTGTCCTGCGTTAACCGGTTAACCCAGGGCGTTAACCGGTTAACACTGTTGGAAGTTGGAAAAATTGATATTTTAATGTTGTGAACATAATTGGTTATTGGCCTATTATCGTTAATTTTGATGAGTAACTTTGTTGAGTTTATGTTATGAAGTGTTGATACAAATATGTTGATAAGTTGTGTTAAAGTTGTTGAAAATACTGAGTTGTAGGCTTGGTGAGCCAAAGTTGATTATAAGTTGATTTTGTTGAAAACATTGTTGTATTGCTATTCTTATTATGTTGTCGACAGTTTAAAGTCGTGTATGCCATGTACATTCATATGCATTAAGTCGGAGCTTTGCTCACACCACGTTGGCCTGGATTGGCAAAATTTTAAGTTGAAAGTTGAAGGCTTATGCCTTGATGCCCAATAAAATGGCAATGATTTTAAGTTGGGAGTTTTACTCCGATTGGTACCACATGCATGACGAGTCGAGTCTCATTTGAGTTGCATTTTGTTGGCTTGTTGTATGGATATTTAATTTAATTGAGGAGTGGAATTGTGTTGATATTAAGTATGATGATTGAGTTGATGTGCCGTTACTGGATGTATGTTACGATTAGGGTGATGAAATGTGTGAATTTACTTAGCATTACATGATGATTTATAATGCTTATTATATCGATTGAGGAACTCACCCTTACAACTATTTTTCAGGTAACGAGCTGTGATTGAGTAGAAGCTAGTGCTTGGAGTCTAGTGTAGTGTCCGTAGTGGGTCATGCTCTGATAGATGTAACATCGGGACGGGATGTTTTTAATTGTTGAATAATTTTACATGTAATCTGTTATATGTTTTGAATGGTTGATTTGATTTCCATCCGCTGCGAATTATGCAAAAATGTTATTTTGAATTAAATAAGGAGCATGACTGAATTTTATGGTGAAATGTGTGAAGTGTTGTGTGACACCCTTGGTGCATAATTACTCTGATATATATTTGTTATTGTTATTTTTATTAAATATTTGGGGTATTTTAGAAGGGTGTTACAGACAACACTCTTCGCACCATCGTAAGCACGCACCACAATGTCACTAGGCTTCAGTTCAATGCTCTTGCAGACAAGTTTATCGAGCACGGCTTTCGGTAGCACATTCAAAGAAGAGCCATTATCGATCAACACATGAGACAAGGTGATCCCCTTACACTCAATGGAGATATGCAGAGCTTTATTGTGATTCTTCCCTGCTGGTGTCAGGTCAGCATTGGAAAAACCTAGGCCATCGTCAACAGTCAGGCTAGCAACATAGTTTTCGAACTGATCGACGGAGGTCTCCTGAGGTACATGAGCAGTCTTCAAGAATTTTATCAAGGCATGGGCATGAGATTCAGAAGATAACAACAAGGATAACATCGAGATCTTAGACGGGGTATGCCCCAACTGTTCTACCACATCGAAATCACTCTTGCGGATGATCTTCAGCACTTCTTCCATTTCTTGTTTGGCAACATCCTCAGTAGTAACTTCGACCGGTGTTTCTGACTGAGAAGGGTTGACTGGTTCCTTTCCTCGGTTTTCGGGAACTGGAGGTGAGATCTCTGGAGAGAAGATCCTTCCGCTTCGAGTAACTTTACTAGTCCCAACAATGTCATTAGGATTAGCAGAATTACCAGCTTGCTTCACACCATGGATGTAAACATCACCTCCATAATTCCACGGAATGGCTTTGCTTGAGGAATACGGTACTGGGCCAGGTGCAGTAATGATTAGGGGCGCTACCTTGGGCTCAGCAGTAATCTTCACAGGTACTCTAGGAGCGGTAATCTTCACTGGAACTTTGGACCTCGCAATCACAGATACCTCTTCAATAGGGTTCTTCGCCTTGGGAATCTTTTCGAAGAGAATTGTACGATCATCCATCAGCCGTTGAATACCCTTCCTCAACTTCAAGCAATTATTGGGTCGAAGTATGCAGCGATCGCAATTTTCAGCACAACCTGGAAATAAACCGGCTTGCAATAGATTCTTCTTGATGATCAGGAGAGGAGACGTTAAATCAGCTACATTAGAAATGTGAGAATTGTTATCCACAGCATTAACAGTCTTGTCATGGTTAGGCATAGGTGCAGTGATGACGTTAGGAGTCTCCGGAGGCTCAAATTCAATTTCTCCAGCTTCGATCATATCCTGGATTTTATTCTTCAACGACCAACAATCGTTTGTGTCATGCCCGGGGCTATCGGAGTGATACGCACACCTGGCATTGGGATTATAACGAGAAGAAGCAGTGTTGGGTTTCATAGGGGGATCTCTGAGGGTGATCAGATTTGCCTTTAGCATCCCCTGCAGTGCTTGTGCCAAGGTCATATTGGTCCTGGTAAACTGCCTTCTTGGCTTGTCTTGTTTGGGCTGGAAGTTTTGAGATGGCGGTGCTGCAATCGTAACCGCTCCAATGGTATGGTCACGATTTTTCTTGTTACGACCCTTTTGACCGTACACAGCATTTGATTCATTCCTCCCCTGATAGGACCTTTTGGTGCTTGCAGAGGTGGCCGCCTGTATCTTTCCACTTCGGATGCCACTTTCAACACGCTCACCTGTCAATATAAGTTCAGTGAAACCTGATGAAGAACTTCCCAGTAGATGGCTGTAGAATGGGCCAGTCAGGGTGCCCATGAACATGTCCACTAATTCTCGGTCAGTCATAGGGGGTTTGACTCTGCCAGCCAGATCTCTCCATTTCTGAGCGTACTCTTTGAAGCTTTCTTTGGATCCCATAGTCATATTCTGCAACTGTAGCCGAGTAGGTGCTAGTTCAGAGTTATACTGGTACTGTTTATAGAAAGCTGTTGCTAAATCAGTCCAGGTGTGGATGTCAGAGCTCTCGAGCTGATAATACCATTCCAATTGTGTGCCAGACAGACTCTCTTGGAAGAAATGGATCCATAGCTTCCTATCAGTGGTATGCGGCTGAATCTTTCTCACATAAGCTCTCAGATGCATCTGAGGACAGGATGCACCATCGTACTTAGTGAAAGTGGGGATCTTGAATTTGCGGGGAATGACCACATCAGAGACCAGTCCCAAGCTTTCGAAATCCAGACCGGGCGCCTTCTGACCCTCCATAGCTAGCATACGTTCTTCTAGCAACTTGTACTTGTCACCTTTTGGAGAGTACTGTTCACCCTCATAATCTTCCTCATCGTCCTCAGCGTTGAAGAGATCAACATCTTCCTCTCCTGAATCATTTTCCGTCTCCTCTTCTGGACCATTCGAAATCCCAAACTTGACTCTCGCGGCCTGTCTTTTAAGCCTTCTTCCTGGGTTAATGTAACCCACAGGTTTCTGGTCTTTCTTCTTCTCGAGCAAGAGAGCTTTCAATTCTTCCTGCCCCTTGGATAAGCTCAGCATCATCTCCTGGAATTGAGCATTCTGAGCCTGGAGATCTTTGACAGTTTGTTCGAGAGCCATTTTTCTGTTTAAGAGGAAGACCGTGAGAATATGGTCTTTTGGAATACCTGTTATGCAATGTTATGTTATGCAATGCAATGTATGAAATGTTTTCAAGGACTTTTGGAATTTAACTTTGCGTAAACCGCCAAAAGAAAGAAACTTTTATTAATAATTTCTTTAATCAAGGTTCATTACAAAAAGGAAATAATAAAAATACAATGAAAGCTCAAGTCTCCCAGGGACGGCTTCTTTTTGGGCGAAGATATGTATTGAGTCTTCGTTCCTCATTAAGCTGGCTGGTGAGCTCTAATACTTTCTTCCTTTCTGCAACGAACTGAGTCTCAAAAGTATCCCTTTCCTCTCTCAACTGGGTCCAGGATCTCTTTAATCCTTCAACATCGGTAGGCATATCTGGATAAGGAATGATCTGAGGAGTACCTCCTTCAACTTCTGGCTCAACAATCAGCGGTCCGACTGCAAGATATGGCATGCCAAGTTCACGAGCTCTTGCGCGTACCCATCTGAGATAAGGTTCCATAGGAATAGAGTTTTTCTGTCCTAAAGTGCTTCTTTTCGCCATGCCCCAAGCTCGTACAAACCTTTGACGGAGACCTTGAGAGTCATTGTCATAGTCAAACACTGTTCCTTGAATAATCATTTCATGTGGACCATCTCTTCGAGCACAACCAAACTGACGTAAGGCCAAGGCAGGATTATAAGTGATGCCTCCTCTTATCCCCATGAGTGGTACATTAGGGAATTCTCTGCAACGGTCGATGAGGATAACATCTTCTCTGAGATTAGAACACCAACGGATGTCTGAATGGGAGAGTGCCATTATCCTTTGAGACCATTTCAGATTTTGATCATTCTTCAAGACTGATTGAGGAAGGTGCGAAATAAACCACCTAGACAATAAAGGTATGCAGCACATGAGAGTCCCTTGCCTTTTCATAGTACGAGTGTGAAGGGAATGCAAAATGTCTCCAAGCAAGGTGGGCACAGGGTTATGAGTGAGAAATATCTTAATAGCATTCATGTCTATGGATTGGTCGGGATTAGAAAATAACACCAAACCATAGATTAGTAATGCTAGAACATCTTCGAAAGCATGGACATTCATAACCTTTAAGAATTCTCGGGCCTTATTTATCAGAAACTTGGCAAGTAAACCTTCCATTCCACTCCTTGTTACCCAATTGGTTTCAATGTCGGACTTTGTCAAGTGTAAAGCTGCGGCAACTTCTTCAGACTTTGGCTTCTTTTCTAAACCACTGAAAGGTATTTGATCAAGGATAGGTATCCCAAGCAACTTGGAGAATTCTTCTAATGTGGGTACCAACTGATAATCTGGGAAAGTGAAGCAATGATGTTTAGGATCGAAGAACTGGAATAGAACTCTCATCATATCTTCTTTGAAACCAGTGGTAACCAAATTGAGGAGATGACCATGTTTCTCGATGAACTGAGCCTGATCGGGAAGCTCTGACACTAAATCCTTTAGTTGAGGAGAGATTGCTACAAGATTGATCCGGATGGTCTTTCTGGAAGCCATAACCTGTTTAACAGAGCAAAGCTAAATCCCTAAGTCCTTGAAATGGTTAGTACAATGTTATGATGTTATGATGTTATGATGTCATGATGTTATGTAAATAGCAAGCACAAGCAAGTCACACAACAATCATTCCTAAGTTTTAAGGCTTGCATGAGTTCCATAGGTAAGTACCCTCCCCACTGAAGTTTGGTTGGTTCAACCTGTCCTAGAATAGTAACCGGGTTCTAGAAGGATCTCAAATCATTGACCTTTCTTTAAGTCCACTTCAGTGCAACACCAAGTGGTTGACCAAAGCTTCCCTAAAGTCCAATCTCAAAGAGTGTAGTATCGAGTATCAACCAACCCCAGTCGGAACCGAAGTCAGTTATCTCACTACTTTCTAATGGCTAGGATGAGTCAATTAGGGTTCTAAAGGTCTGGTTAATGCTTTGATGACACCACGCGAATGCCAAATTTTTCCTCAAGTAAACATGAGGAACATCAGGACATCCAAAGTGTCACATTAACCGTAGCCATCATTTTGACCATTCCAGTATACGCCGGATAGTCGCGATGATCTTTTGCTACTTACCTAAGGCACACTAGATCCGGGTGTAGGATCTTTCACTCAAAAATACCCTTAAAAGAAGGAACAATTTAAAACATAAATGATTTTTAAGGTGACCTCTCTTTGTAAGTCCCCAGCAGAGTCGCCAGTTCTGTCATACGGTGAACTGACTTTTGTGTGTTTTTAATCGCAATGTCGCGGTTAGCAAGAGTCGCCACCGACTTTTCTTTTATCCCAGAAGGAAAGGTGGAAAAGAACAGGAAAGACCTTAATTTAGATTCTTAGGTTCGGGAGGTACATTATACAAAGGGAAGGTATTAGCACCCTTTGTATCCATGGTTATCCATGGGCTCTTAATTGCTCAATCATTTATGTTTTTCTAGTTTGAAAAAGTGTTTGAGAAATGTGTAGGAAATGTTTTGAAAAGGAGAATTTAACTTTGTAATGATTCTTGTATGAATGTATACAAAGTTGCTATCTCGTTTAGTTTTGAAAGTCGTTTAGAAAAATATAACTCGGCAATGATTCTAGTGCGAATGTATGCCAAGTGGTGATTTTCTAATGAAGGTTTTGAAAGGTGTAAGGTGTGAAAAGTAGTTTAGGTTATGAATAAGCAATTAAGAGTTATACCTATCCGAGGTCTTTACGGGCATTTCCTATCCTTATGAGGGTAAAACTGTCCTTACTATTGAGAAGTAAGTAGTTTTATCCTTTGGATGTAAAAGGGTCATCGTAGGGTCATCGATTGGTCATTGAAGGCAACAGTTGTGAGGATACCTTAGCATTCGAAGGGACGATCATCATTTAACCGTAGGCTACACCGAAGGGTCATCGAGGGACAAAGGCAACCTTCGAGGGACTATGATGATTTAAACGAAGGGTCTTTGCTAAGTGTATCCCTACATTCGCGGGACATGACCGTAATACCGTAATATCGTAGGGTAACAAAGAGAGGTCCGAGATCACTTATTTAAAGGCAAAGTTTTACAATTAATTAGGTAGCCGTAATCAAGTAGGTAATTAGGTCCATATTAAAATCAATACATTAAGAATAATTAAGCCATTAGGGTGGATCTTCGCCATAAAATTAATACATTAAAATCAATTGAGTAATTCAGGGTGAATCTCCATAAGGGTACCCCACAAATAAAGGGGGATACCTAACAAGCAATCCTTTCCTGAGGCACGTGAACCTTTACAAAACTCAACAAAACATGTCAGAACACCAAATCAGGGTGTAATCGAGGATTACACCACAAAAAAAAGATCACAACAGTAAATAAGGTTGGATAAATGATGCATGACAAAACATGAGTAAAAAATCAGAACAGAAAAGTCGGCTACTGTCACGTTCGCCCCTGCCTCGCCTAGCGAAGGCTTAGCGAATGCTCGCTGCATGCTCGCTTAGCGATGTGCTAGCGAGCGGCTGCGGATTCTGGTTTTGATATCAGTATATTTTCAACCAATTTTATGCCTTATGGCTTTCATTACCGCAATTATATGGTTAATCATTTAAGGTATTCAGATACATATTAAAGTTCACATGCCAAACTTAAGCTATTTTTATAAATCTAATCATGAAGCCATAGGTATATTAAGAACATAAGGCAGTAATAGCAAGGTAAACCTGTTGGCAACTGAATTGCGACTTCGAATCGGCAAATCGGATTGAATTGGGCAGAGGCAGACCTTGGTGCCGCCGAGTTCTTTCAGGGTTCGTCTGTAAGACCCCAATTTTGGCCCTAAGATCCCTCATGGCCCATATCATATCATGTCATGGCCTCAAGGATCATTGCATGCCCTAGTTTCCCTCCTAGTGGGTGGATTGCCTTGTGAGTTTAGTTCTTGATCACCAAGCATGCTTTGCATTTGTATATCTTTGCTTTTCAGATGTTTATTAACCAAAAAGTACAAAAATTTTGTCAGCTTAACCTTGTTGCTTGCAGTTGAAGCAATCATCAGCAATTAGGTCAAAGACAGTCAACAGTCAGTCAAAGCAATGGATGGTGGCCATTCTTGCAGAATTTGGGCACCATGATCAATAATCAAGAGTTCATATAACTTGGGACATCATATGAAGTCAAGGTCTCAAGGAATTAGGGTTTGGAATTCATCAGAAGTGGTTCAATCATTGCAAAACCCTAGAAAGTCAACAGAAAGTCAAAAATTGGTCAACTGTGGATTTAATCAGTGATTTGATGGATGGATTTGATTTGAAGGAGCTCATTCATGTTCATATAAGCCTCATATATCATGCCAAACCTCATCATGGAAGAATTTGAAGTCAAACAGAAAATTTCCAGAAATAGAAACTTGACCTGTAATTTCAACTGCCAAAAATGGAAACTTCTTGATCCTCAACTTACATCATGATACAAACTTCAAATGAATTTTTGCCCAACATGAAAGTTGAAGATCTTGTTCTCCCATTTTCAAAAAGTCCAAGAACTCTAAAATCCCATGTATGGTTGGCAAGATATGATCAATTCAATTTCAAAAATTTGTGAACTTCAAAGGGCCATATCTCATGAACCATTTGGCCAAATTTGATGGGGTTTTTTCCTACAAGCTCTATTTGTTCCCCTCTTTCCAAAAATGCATTCATCTTTCACCAAAACCTCACCATGCAAAATGCCATTTTTGAGCTTGACTTTATTAAATTCAAGTGTGCAAAATGTTGACTTTTGGATTTAGCTATTTTTTAAGCAATTTGGCCTTTTGGGATCTGTTTTAAATGTTGTTTGAAACTTGTTTACAAGCCCAATTCGTGCAGAATTGCACACCTCCATATCCACTTGGACAAAATTAGCAAAATGGCATTTTGTTTGATTTGAGTTAAACATGTTTACCATTCACTTAGCATTGCTTAAACAGAGTATATATAACCAATTTTCTGCACAAACCAACCCTAATGGCAGCCACAAACACACAGAAAAAACTCTGATTCTCTCATTTTCCATTTTGCTCGATCTGCATTTTTCTGCTAAAACTCAAGAGAACCACGAGCACCCTTGCTTCCTTCATCACTTGGCCAACATTTGGAAGCAATTTGAAGCACTGTTTCATTGCTGTAATGCCGTTTCTTGCTGCTGCTACATGAAGCCACATCCATGGTGAAACCCGATTTGAGCTGGATTTGAGTGTGTTGAGCTGAACTTCTCCAACTATCCATCAATACCAACTACAAAGCACATCTGTTTCGAGCTTTGAAGGCCAAATAACCACTACAACTCAACTGTTCTTCAATCTTGGTAACATTCCGATTCACTCATTTTCCAAAATTATGCCATGCTTTATACAGTTTATACCTTGCTGATTCTAATGAGCTTTAGATTATTAAAAATGGTCAAGTATTCATTAAGATATGCTGTTTTAAAGTTTGTGGATGCATGATGATTGTTGCCCGATTCATGATTGTTTGTGTGATTTCATGAAAACCGTGTTAGATTATGCTTGTGCTTGGTTTGCTGAATTGATTGCCATGCTTGTTTGTTGTTCTGGGCATAAAACGATTTCGAGCTAGTTGGAAGGGATGAATGATCCACTGCTGTTCATAAACCCTAAGAGAGAACCCAGAAATTTGCTTGATTAGTGTTTGGTTTATTGTTGTTTGGATGTTGTATGAACATCACTATCTCATTGCCATGCTACTTGTAATTTCTGTTTGAATTTTGTTATGATGATGAACATGAAGATGTTGCCCTGTTGTTGTAGCAAACCCTAATAACCTGCCCAGAACATGAAATCGTGAATGCTATTGGCTGTTGTTGTTGGATCTGTTGCATGAGTACTGTTTCATTAAGCCACTAGCCAATCACAACATTTTATTTCGTGGCCTGAAACGTTGCGTTTTGATAAGTGAGGGCCATAATTGCAAAAATGCCACTCGGTCAACCACCTATGACCATTGAATCATGTTCTTTTGCTCATTTCATTTCAAATTGTTACTCAACTTCTAAAATTCATTTCTCACTCGTTTCAACCCCAAAATTCATGAAATTTTTTCCATCATGATCACATGAATGTCTACTATTTTGTCATGATTTTTATTGAATTTTTGGTTGGCTGGATTTTAAATGACTCTAGGTTTCTTGTCATGTATCCTTATTTGATACCTTTTGCCATTTCTTTTGTGAAATAATGATGATGCATCCAATGACCCTGAATTTTTTTTGTGGTTAATCTACACTCATTCATGTTCATTTTGGTGTAAAGATTGTGCATTTATCATATGTGATGTGTGAGATATGAATTTTTGAAGTAGGGTGTGACAATTTGTGTCACACCATTGTTATGCTATTTCATGATTTTTGTTGGCATGCTTCCTGACCTCCAATTAATCTGAAATTTTGCATGAGCCATCTCTTATATGTCTAGTTGATGTGTGAATTTTCCTGGAATTAATTATGCCTTTTCCTATTTGTTTGAGATTTTTCTTCCCTGCCTAGTCAAATGTTGACTTTGTGTGACACATCTTGCCAAATCCTTTGTGAAATTCTCATATCTTATTGGATGATCATGAAATTTTACATGCGCATACTAGACATCTTGAGCTTTGCATTGGTGTTGATCCGATTCATTTCTCATCTGTTTTCATTTAGTTATGATTTTTTGAAGTTGACCCATGAATGTTTGACTTCTTTGGGCATGATTGAAATTGTTTTGACTTTCTGATTTTAATTGACCATCTTCCCATGATCCAATTGAGCTGAAATTTTATATGCATGTCATGTTATGGATTGTGATTGAGTATGAATTATTTGCTGATTTTTGGAATTGATTATGATTGCTTTTGATGCAAGTCTTGCTGTTGACCTCTATGAGCTTTCATTTGCCATGCTTTGCCTTCCTTTGCTTATGAAACCATGATGATGAATGATATGCATGTGGGATCAATTGAGTTTGCTTCTTGAATGTTTAAACTTGATTTTGGTTGACTTTCATTTGCTGTTTTGACTTTCTCATTTGTTTTTGACCCTAGGCTTGTCCTAGAGGTCTCCTGGCTTATGTATGAGTTCATTGTTTCAGGTTGAGCTACAGATGCTTCAAAGAGATCATACAAATTTGATTGAGTTTGATTATATATCATGAGCTAACCTTTGTTTTGTAGGTGTTGTGGCTCATAAGCCTTGTGCCTTGTGCTTTGCACATTCATCTGATCATGTTGACTGTTAATTCTATTCTCACTTCTGCTTTAAACTGTTGAACTGTGTACTGATTTGTTTGACTATTTCAGGTACCACTTAGTTGCTTAAGTTCTTTGAACTTGCTTTGCTTTGCTATTTAGCAATTTGCTTTGAGGTAATCCCTCTTTCTTCATGTAGTCTGGAGACCCGGCCTGTTATTTGGCCGGGCAAACTGTCTGAAGTCCTCCTTAAGAGGCAATGCTTGTGTGTGTTTAAATTTGTCCCAAGCAGGAAAAGTCCTTCAAATAAGGCAATTGGTAGATCAAAGGGATAAGCAACCTATCCCCTACTATTCTGTGAGTCTTCTCCTTGCTCCCATTACATGGTTGTAGCATTGAGATCCAAGCCCAAGATCAATCGAGTCAATAATGTGGAGAGAGTTCCTACTTTCTGAACTCCCACACTTTCTGATATGCTCTCCCTGATCAGGGATAAGAGCAATGAGGCACACCCCTCATCTCCTTTCATCTGCTTCACCTTAGCCTCTCAATGGCAAGGTTAAGAGCGACTTTTGACCCTATTCCAGTTGGCTTCAATGCCTAACCCTCTTGTATGAGCCTCCTTGTTTGGCTATAGAGTGTGTTGTTTGATATTCATTGATTGATTGATTGCTTCATATGCACATGTCTGCTTGTATGCTTCATGCATTTATCATCATCATTAATTGCTCATTAATGCACAATCATCTCATTTGTCTTTGTGACATTATCATTGTTGTTTCCCCATTGAGAACAATTGTAAGACCATTCCTTTGGCCATTGTTTCTATGATATGGAAGTGAGTTGTAAGACCATTTCATTGGCCACTCGTCTTATCTTTGCTTGATGCATTTGTTTGTTGTATGTGAGGATGCAATTATAAGTCCCTGTGATGTGGCATTTGTATTCCTAGGACCATACTGTGGAGGTCAGAGTAAGCCCAGATAAATTGGCATCTAACATCCATGTTTTGCTTCTGTTTGTTTATGAGAGGATGCAATTATAAGTCCCTGTAAGTGGGCATCTGCTTTCCTATGATCATATTGTTGCTTTTGTTCTTGTATGTGAGGATCCATTGTAAGTCCCTGTAATGTGGCATTGGTATTCCTATGAGCATATGTGGAGTTAACCTAAGTCCAGATAGATTGGCAGTTGACTTCCATATTTCATCTTTGTTTTCTTCTGAGGAGATTAGTGTAAGACCATTGAGTGGCTTCTAATATCCCATTCTGTTTTAGGAGATTGGTATAAGACCAGTGTTTGGCATCCGGTATCCGCTTTGTTTGAATTTCATCCTTGTTTGTTTGTTAGTATCCATTGTTCATTCCAAAGGACACACTTGGATCATCCCCTATATGATCTCAAGAGGTGAACCTTCTAAGAAGTTTTACAATCCATTTCCATCCATTCATCCCCATTATGTCCTAAACCTTTTCACACTTTGATTTCAAACTTGACATAGATATTGTGCAAACATCTTCATGTTTTCAAACCAAAAACCTGGACCCAAGTCCTTGACTTTTTCAAACTCCATTTCATAATACTTCTTTGAATTAATCTTAATCATACTTTGACTCCCTTTTCATAATCACAATCAATTAACTTCACCCATTCACTTGTTTTGGCTTTGTCCATTGTTAATCTTTTCATACATGAGCTATAAGTTTGATTTATCTTAGTGGTTGATGTTAATCTCACCTTTGTCCTTAGTTGATTGAATTGTAAGTCTTCCTTGCCTATTATAGGGTTAACCCCTCCCTGGCAAGTTGAAGCTGTTCTCACATGGTGGACTTGTTGATTACATAAGGTTGAGTTTTCTCCTGTGGATAACGTAAGACCTTAGGGTTTGTGTTTAAAATTGAACCCAACTAACTTTTTGGAAATCTTTTAGCCGAACTACGGCGTTTTGATCCTTACCTTTGATGGAAGGTACGTAGGCAACGGGTTCATCCGTTCGAACACAAAAATAACTAACTTGTATATTCTTTTCTCATCATCCCAATCATGTTTGCACAATATTTATGTCATAACAAATAACAATCTTTTACAACAAGTGTGAAAAGGGCTCCCTAGGAGTACCTAGGACGTGATGGGTGCCTAACACCTTCCCATTGCGTAATTTACCCCTTACCCAGACTCTCTGATCTTTTTATTAGTTTTCTACGTGTAAAACTTCTTAGGCTTTTGTTCGCTTTTTAGCCAATCCTTTGGATAAATAAAAGTGCGGTGGCGACTCGAAATATCATTGTATCTCTTGCTTATGATTTAATCTATAGATCATATAGCAACGAATACACCGCTACAGAAAAGTGGCGACTCTGCTGGGGACGCAAACCTTGGTGGTATTGCCTACTTTTCACCCTTGTTGTGCTATATTGTTATCTGTTATATGACATATTTTTGTACAATTTGGGATCACTGTATTGATTGTAATGTTTGAATTGCTTGATATACAATTGCTGTTTGCTTTGGTGATCTGTGAGATGAGTTCTATACCCGAACTCGAGTGCACTCTAGGATAGGAGAATGGCATAGTCTTGTTGACTGGTGTGGAGTATTCCTTAGCCAGTTAACTTGCGAGTCCATTCACTTGGTGGAGGTCATGTTGGATTAATAATGTCACACAAGTTATTTGTGGTTAGGCATTATTCTTTCAATCATGTGCCGTAGAAGCCAAGGACCTTAGTTTACCAAACCCATCTTGGCCTATTTTTAGGACCGTAGTGCGGAGGTCGTTCAGATGTAAGTTCTGATACGATTGTTACGCGATACTACACTCATGAGAGTTTCTCTTGAGAATATTCTTGGAATACGAGTATTCGTTCCTCCGATAATATTCGAAAGATGGGACGATGATTATGGGAACCTCTGATAGAACATGTCTGGCAGGTTTAAACCCTAGTACACTCCCTTTGGGTGGTTCTTAACCGAGACTCCATGCTCGTGACTCTCAACAAACCCGTGATTCGTGGTTGAGTCGTTCAAACATTGTTAATATCAATGGATCCCGGATCAGGTGTAAAACCTAAAATCCACCAAAGCGGCTGGTTGATATTAAGAATGTTAGAACCGGTTCATGTACCGTTAATATCAATGGAACTTGGGTGTCGATAAGGTGAAAACCTAAATCCACCAAAATGGATGATTGATATTAGGGATACATAGAGCTTTCCCACGACCTTTGTTTGGTGTGCTTTGCTTGATCCTTGAGTGTGTTTGTTGCATTCATGCATTCACGCATTCATCCGCATTCATGTCATCATAAAAAAGAAAATTTTCAAGGAACTTAAAGGGTTTATTTGCAAAATTTTCAGACATGGAAAGACCGAAAAGGCATACAAAGAAGTACAGTTTTAAGCAGCCCGATGTAAAAGAATTAAGGAATCTGACATCATATGTATTAGATCCCTTGGGTTTCAAAGCTCGCTATGGGAAGCTTCTGCCTCTGCTCACCACTCAGGTTGACGAAGGGTTGATGAGTACTCTGGCTCAGTTCTACGATCCGTTGCATCATTGCTTCTTATTTCCAGATTTCCAGTTATTGCCGACTTTGGAAGAATACTCTCACCTTATTGGGATTCCGATTCTGGATCAAGTGCCGTTCAGTGGCCTAGAGAGTATTCCATCTGCTCGAGAGATTTCCAGCCTGTTGCACATAGATGAAGATCTGATTAGAGCTAATCTGACTACCAAAGGCGGAATTCAGGGTTTTCCTTCCGAATTCCTCATTGCCCAAGCTACCTTTTATGGGAAGGCCATGAGTGAGGATGCCTTTGAGGCTCTATTCGTGTTGCTCATCTATGGATTGGTGCTATTTCCCAACTTCGACAAGTTCGTGGACATGAACGCCATTAGGATCTTTTCAGACCTTAATCCAGTTCCGACTTTGTTGGGCGATGCATATGTCTCCTTGCATCTGAGGAATATGAAGAATGGAGGAGTTATTGTCTGCTGTTTACCCCTGCTGTACAAGTGGTTTATTTCGCACTTGCCGCAGACAGTTGCTTTCAAGGAGAACAAGGGATGTCTACGGTGGTCTCAGAGACTCATGTCTCTCACCAATGATGATATCACCTGGTATGATCGCGTGTATGATACCGTTCAGATCATCGATTATTGTGGTGAATTCCCTAATGTGCCTCTTCTTGGTACATGTGGTGGGATTACCTACAATCCTATTCTTGCACGTCGTCAGCTTGGGTTCCCCCTGAGGGATAAACCTAATAGCATTCTGTTAGAAGGTGTGTTCTTTCAGGAGGGTAAAGATCCCCAAGGCCTGAAAGCCAGATTTGTCCGTGCTTGGCGCAGTATTCATAAGAAGAGTAGGAATGAGTTGGGTCCAAAGAACTGCATTGCTTTGGAGCCATACACCTCTTGGGTCAGACAGAGAGCTGCCACCTACCTGATGCCGTACGATCATCTGAGACCTACACTGTTGGATGTGGCTGGGCCTTCAACCCTCCCTACCCAACGTGTAGAGGAGTTGAGAGAAGAAGACCTTTCGCGTGCTTGGATCCGTGAAAGGGAGGAATTGCTGCAGCAGCTCAAGGAGAAGGATGCTATGATTGAATTTCTCGAGCACCGAGTGATCGACGATCCGAACGACACTTGGACTTCTCTGCTTCCTCAGTCATCCAAATTCTGGAAGAGGAGATATGATCGACTTGCAAAAGAGAAAGCTGATATGGAGGCTGCCTATGAGAGAGAGATCAAGAAGTTGTGCACTTCTCGTCCTCCAGCATCC
Source organism: Lathyrus oleraceus (assembly GCF_024323335.1). Taxonomy (NCBI): domain Eukaryota; kingdom Viridiplantae; phylum Streptophyta; class Magnoliopsida; order Fabales; family Fabaceae; genus Lathyrus; species Lathyrus oleraceus. The sequence continues at coordinate 436,551,617 of NC_066584.1, read as the reverse complement.
CGAGCTGCTAGGGATCCATAGGATGTCATTTACCTTTTCTCTTTGTAATGAATCAAAAATGCTGTACTCCTTTGTCTCAATATATTGAATGAAATATCTTCCATGAGCAATTAAAATGTTTAAATATTCAAAATATTGCAAATAAAAAACCTAAGGGTTCCTTGAAAACAAAGCATCTGCACAAGCATTTCATGCATCATTCTTGCATAAACAGGTACCCTTTGTTTCTGGTCTTCTGGTTCTAACCTTTGCTCTTCATTTATTTTGAAGACAAGCTGACTCACCGGTATTATACGCGGGTCAATTCAGCAAGGGTAATGGAGCAATTGGAACAAGAGAACCGAGAATTAAAGGAAGAGGTCGCCAGACTTGGCGCTTTGATGGAGCAACTCCTTGCTGCTCAGAACCAGCCTGCTCAACAGCCAGCAACTCCTGTTCAGAGGACGGTTATTTCAGAAATAGCTACTTCAACGGTGCCAGTCAGTGCCCATCAGCCCAATGCCATGCCTCCCGGTTTTCCTTGGGTGATGCCTCCAGGCTTCATGCCTGATCTGCCAGCTCCTACATTTGCTCAAATGCCGGCATCTAGCCCGGTCCCCGTTCCCGCTCCTCCTGTCGTGCATACCATGCCTAGGGTAGACGACACCATCTATCACTCTGAAGCTTCTGAGGGCTCATATGTTCACGAGAAGATGGACGCAATGAACGATCAATTCCTTGAGCTGAGAAAGGAATTGAGAACTCTCCGTGGCAAAGATCTATTCGGCAAGTCTGCAGCCGAACTCTGCCTAGTTCCTGGTGTCAAAATACCAATCAAGTTCAAGGTCCCAGACTTTGAAAAGTATAAGGGGAACACCTGTCCACTAGCTCACCTGGTCATGTACGCCAGGAAGATGTCAACACAGACTGATAATGATCAACTCTTGATCCATTATTTCCAAGATAGTCTGTCTAGTGCCGCGCTCAGATGGTACATGAGCCTGGACAGTGTCAACATCCGATCTTTCAACGACCTTGGCGAAGCTTTCGTCAAGCAATACAAGTACAACGTCGATATGGCGCCTGACCGAGATCAACTCAGGTCCATGTCACAGAAAGATAAAGAGTCGTTCAAGGAGTACGCCCAGAGATGGCGTGAGCTGGCAGCTCAAATCACTCCACCGCTGGAAGAGAAGGAAATGACCAAGATCTTTCTGAAGACTCTTGGCTCATTTTATTATGAGCGGATGGTAGCAAGCGCTCCCTCTGATTTCACCGAGATGGTGAACATGGGGATGCGTCTTGAAGAAGGGGTCCGTGAAGGACGATTAGCTAAAGATGATGGTTCTTCCTCTAAACGATATGGAGCGTTTAAGAGGAAAGAAGGCGAAGCACATGCCGTGCAATCTCAGCCGAAGCATAGAAGACCCTCTGTTCAGAGGAAGCCTGCACGTCGTGCCGGACATCAGCATCAGGTGGCTCATATAGCACCTGTTTTCAAAGATAATGCTCAGCAGTATCAGCCTCAGCAATATCAGCATCAGCAGCAATATCAACAACCGCAATACCAGCAACAACAGCAGCGTCCACAGCAACAGGCCTACCAGCCTCGTGGAAGTACAACCAACCAAGCCAACATGAACTATGACAGGAAGAAGGTCAGCTTCGACCCAATTCCTATGACATATGCCGAGCTTTATCCTTCCCTGTTGGAAAGGAAATTGGTTTCTCCTAAGGATCCTCCTGCCATTCCTGCAAACCCGCAATGGTGGTACAAACCAGACCAGCATTGTGTCTACCATTCCGGTGCTCCGGGCCACAATGTGGAAAACTGCTTTCCATTGAAGACTAAGGTGCAAGACCTTATGAGAAGTGGAATTCTGAGTTTCGAGGACTCAAGCCCGAACGTCACCAAGAACCCATTGCCTGCGCATGGGAAGTCTGTGAACATGATTCAGGAATGCCTTGGGAAGTACAAGGTTAAGTACGTCAGCCACATCAGGCAGTCGTTAGTTGATTTACATAAGATGCTGTGTCAGTACAGTTACTTGGAGCATAACCACGACAAGTGCCGCGTCTGTTCGGTTAACCGCTTGGGTTGCGACCAGGTCCGCCGTGAGCTTCAGAAGATGTTGGATGAGGGTACCATTGAGATTCTACAGAATCGCAATGTTGATACGGTTGAGCCTGAGGTGAATGTCATATCACCAGTATTCAAGCTGCCCGAGCCTGTTGTTATTCGTTACAATAGCAACAAGCCGAAGGCTTCCCCTTCTTTGATCATCAAACCAGCAGGCCCTGTGCCCTATTCATCTGATCGAGTTGTGCCATTCCGGTATAATCCTGTTGCTGTCCAGGATGGGGTCGAAGTGCCTTTGCCTTCAACTTCCGTAACCACTGTTGCTGATGTCAGTGGGTTGACCCGAAGCGGTCGTGTATTTTCTGCGCCTCCAAAGGCTACTGTTTCTGATACTGTTGAGCGCCCTGTGGGAATAGCCGTGAATGTTCAGAATCCGGCACTTGATGTTGCCAAACCCTCCTCATCCGTACAAAAGACTCCTGTTTCTTCAGTTGGCCCAATCGGCATTGTTGATGAAGAATCTGATGAGATGCTGAAGCTCATCAGAAAGAGTGAGTACAACATTGTAGACCAGCTTCTACACACGCCCTCCAAGATCTCTATCCTTTCTTTGCTGCTGAATTCAGAACCCCATAGGGAGTCTCTGCAGAAAGTTTTGGACTTGGCGTACGTTGATCACGACGTCACCCTGGAACAATTTGATAGTATTGTTGCAAACATTACCGCTTGCAACACTCTGAGCTTTTGTGACGCTGATCTCCCTGAGGAGGGAAGAGACCACAACATGGCTTTACACATATCTCTAAACTGCAAATCTGATGCCATGTCCAACGTGCTGGTGGACACTGGATCATCATTAAATGTATTGCCAAAATCCACACTCTCTAGATTGTCATATCAAGGTCCTCCTATGAGGCAGAGTGGGGTTGTTGTGAAAGCATTCGATGGGTCGCGTAAGACTGTGATTGGGGAAGTTGATCTCCCAATCAAGATAGGACCAAGTGATTTCCAGGTTACTTTCCAAGTAATGGATATCCACCCATCTTATAGCTGTCTCTTAGGCAGACCATGGATTCACGAGGCTGGCGCCGTGACATCCACCCTACACCAGAAGTTGAAGTTTGTCAAAAACAAGAAACTGGTTGTAGTAGGGGGAGAAAAGGCTCTCCTGGTTAGCCATCTGTCTTCTTTCTCGTACATTGACGCAGAGGATGAAGTTGGAACCCAGTTTCAAGCTTTATCTATTGATAAACCAATCGAGAAGAAGTCTCCTTCATTCACTTCCTACCGAGATGCGAAGCTGGCCATTGAATGTGGTGCAGTTGCTGGATTAGGGAAAGTGCTTGAACTTGAAGATAATCGATCCCAGGCTGGCATTGGCTATGGTTCTGGGGCATGCAATGAGCAAGGTCTGTTCACAAGTGGAGGATTCATCCATGCTGATCAACCTGCAGAAGAGGAAGCTGCTGCTATCATTGAAGAAGAAGATGCAGAAGACTTGAACAATTTTGTCATTCCTGGTGGTGTCTGCCACAATTGGGTCGCTGTAGATGTTCCTACAGTCATCCATAGATCAGAGTAAATTGTTCACTTTGTTTAAAACCCTTCTCCCATGCCAAAAGGAGAAGTGATGACATTGTTGGCAAAGCATATATACAATGATGTTTTCATTCAATTTTCGCATTGTCAAACATTTGTTTTTCCTTTGTTTTCACTTTTTGCTTTTCGCATGAAATCAGTGATCACAAAAAACCATAAAAACAAGAAATAAAAGCAAACATTTTTCATCTGCATGATGATTTGCTTGTTTAAATTCTGAAGTTTTTCTTTAACCAAAATCATTATGCAGGTTGATCCTAAAACCCATTGAACATAATGATCCAACGCCATCTCCCAATTTTGAATTCCCTGTATTTGAGGCAGGGGAAGATGACGTTGAAGAGATTCCTGATGAGATCACCCGTCTCCTTGAGCACGAAGAGAAGATCATTCAGCCGCATCTCGAAGACTTGGAAACAGTCAACTTGGGGTCTGAGGATTGTGTTCGTCTGGTGAAGATTGGGGCACTTCTTGAAGAGTCTGTCAAGGAAGATTTGATCAGCTTGCTACGAGAATATTCAGATATCTTTGCTTGGTCCTATGAAGATATGTCGGGTTTAGATACAGATATTGTGCAACATTTCCTGCCTTTGAAGCCTGAGTGCGTGCCTGTGAAGCAGAAGCTCAGAAGAACTCATCCAGACATGGCAGTGAAGATCAAAGAGGAAGTTCAGAAGCAAATTGATGCGGGGTTTCTGGTGACTTCTACATATCCTCAATGGGTGGCCAATATTGTGCCTGTTCCTAAGAAGGACGGAAAAGTCCGTATGTGCGTTGACTACAGAGATTTGAACAAAGCTAGTCCCAAAGATGATTTTCCTCTACCACACATCGACATGTTGGTAGACAATACAGCTAAATTCAAAGTCTTTTCCTTTATGGACGGATTTTCCGGATATAATCAAATCAAGATGGCACCAGAGGATATGGAGAAGACAACATTCATCACACCTTGGGGAACATTCTGTTATCGAGTGATGCCCTTCGGTTTGAAGAACGCCGGAGCCACGTATCAACGAGCTATGACTACCTTGTTTCATGACATGATGCACAAGGAGATAGAAGTCTATGTTGATGATATGATTGCTAAGTCCCGAACGGAAGTTGAACATGTTGAGCATTTGTTGAAGCTTTTTCAGCGTTTGAGGAAGTTCAAACTTCGCCTGAATCCGAACAAATGTACTTTTGGAGTCCGTTCCGGCAAGTTGTTGGGTTTTGTGGTAAGTGAAAGAGGTATTGAGGTTGATCCTGCAAAGGTCAAAGCAATACAAGAGATGCCTGCACCCAAAACTGAGAAGCAAGTCCGAGGTTTTCTTGGCCGCTTGAACTACATTTCCAGATTTATATCCCACATGACTGCCACATGTGCGCCGATATTCAAGCTCCTGCGGAAAGATCAGTCTCATGATTGGACCGAGGATTGCCAGAAAGCTTTCGACAGTATCAAGGATTATCTGTCTGAACCTCCGATTTTGTCTCCGCCCGTGGAAGGAAGACCTCTGATTATGTATTTGACAGTTCTTGAAGACTCAATGGGTTGTGTACTCGGTCAACAAGATGAATCAGGGAAGGAGTTTGCTATATACTACCTCAGTAAGAAGTTTACTGATTGTGAGTCTCGGTACTCTATGCTTGAGAAGACGTGTTGTGCTTTAGCTTGGGCTGCTAAGCGTTTGCGCCAGTACATGATAAATCATACAACTTGGTTGATATCCAGAATGGATCCAATTAAGTATATCTTCGAGAAGCCTGCTTTAACTGGGAGGATTGCCCGTTGGCAGATGTTGTTGTCTGAGTATGATATTGAGTATCGAGCTCAGAAAGCTATCAAAGGTAGTATCTTGGTTGACCATCTTGCGCACCAGCCGATTGAAGATCATCAGTCTGTTCAGTATGACTTCCCAGACGAGGAGATTCTGTATTTGAAGATGAAAGATTGCGATGAGCCTACACTTGATGAAGGTCCAGAACCTGGTTCCAGATGGACGATGGTGTTTGATGGCGCTGTTAATCAATATGGAAATGGAATTGGGGCAGTGATCATTACTCCTCAAGGTTCACACATTCCGTTTACAGCAAGGCTAACTTTCAAATGCACGAATAACATGGCGGAGTACGAAGCCTGTATTATGGGACTTGAAGAATGCATTGATTTGAGAATCAAATATCTTGATGTATATGGTGATTCAGCTTTGGTTGTCAATCAGATCAAAGGCGAATGGGAGACGAATCAGCCAGGTCTCATTCCGTACAGAGATTATGCAAGGAGGATTTCAACGTTCTTTACAGAAGTTGAATTTTATCATATTCCTCGAGAGGATAATCGAATGGCAGATGCCCTTGCTACGCTTGCTTCTATGATAGTTGTCAGATGGTGGAATGATGTTCCCAATATTACTGTGATGCGCTTGGACAGACCCGCTCACATATTTGCAATTGAAGAAGTGAAAGATGACAAGCCTTGGTATTTTGATATCAAGAATTTCCTCCAGAACCAGGTCTACCCGCCTGGGGCATCTGTGAGAGATAGGAAAACATTAAGAAGGTTGTCAGGTAGTTTCTACCTCAGTGGTGAAGTGCTGTATAAGAGAAATTTTGATATGGTTTTGCTCAGATGCGTGGATAGACACGAAGCAAACCTATTGATGACTGAGGTCCATGAGGGTTCATTTGGTACTCATTCCAATGGACATGCCATGGCTAAGAAGATGTTGAGAGCAGGCTACTATTGGCTGACAATGGAGTCTGACTGTTGCAAGTATGTGAAGAAATGTCACAAGTGTCAAATTTATGCGGACAAGATTCATATTCCTCCGACACTCCTGAATGTGATTTCGTCACCATGGCCTTTTTCTATGTGGGGAATCGACATGATTGGCATGATTGAGCCGAAAGCGTCCAACGGACATCGGTTTATTCTCGTAGCAATTGATTACTTCACCAAATGGGTTGAAGCCGCTTCGTACGCGAATGTAACCAGACAGGTGGTTGTGAAGTTTATCAAGAACCAGCTGATTTGCCGTTATGGTGTGCCAGAGAGGATCATTACTGATAATGGATCCAATCTGAATAACAAGATGATGGATGAGTTGTGCGCTGAATTCAAGATTGCACACCATAACTCCTCTCCTTACAGACCTAAGATGAATGGGGCTGTTGAAGCTGCTAACAAGAATATCAAGAGGATTATCCAGAAGATGACTGTCACATACAAAGATTGGCATGAGATGCTGCCATTTGCTTTGCATGGATATCGTACGTCTGTACGCACTTCAACAGGGGCAACCCCTTTCTCTCTTGTTTATGGCATGGAAGCCGTTCTCCCAGTAGAGGTGGAGATCCCATCAATGCGAGTCTTGATGGAAGCCAAGTTGACTGATGCTGAATGGATTCAGAGTCGTTATGACCAACTGAACTTGATCGAAGAGAAGAGATTGACTGCCATGTGTCATGGTCAGTTATATCAACAGAGAATGAAGAAAGCATTCGATAAGAAGGTCAAGCCTCGTGTGTTCCGAGAAGGTGACCTCGTGCTCAAGAAAGTTTTGTCTTTCGCGCCCGATTCCAGGGGCAAGTGGACTCCAAACTACGAGGGTCCATATGTTGTTAAGAGAGCCTTTTCAGGCGGAGCCTTGATGCTTACAACAATGGATGGGGAGGACTTCACTCGTCCTGTGAATTCAGATGCAGTTAAGAGATACTTTGCCTAAAAAAAAAAGTATATGCAAAAAAAAAAAAAAACAAATGAAAAAACAGAATTGCTCGCTAAGTTGAAAACCCGAAAGGGCGGCTTAGGCAAAAATGAGCGTCTCGGTGGAGAACCCGCAAGGGTAACCCAGGCAAAAATTAGAGACTTGGAAAAAAGAATATATTTGCATCCCGCTAGATTGAGTACCTCACCCTGGGGCAATCTAGGCAAAAATTAGGGATTTGGCAAGTAACTGCATCCTGACAAGACTTTCTGGTTCATCAGTCGTCATTTCGGCAGAAGATTCTCGATTCGTCGTCAGCCGAAGCTTCAGATACATCGAGATTCAAATTGGTAGAGAAAGGATCATTATGTTCAATGTAGCCCTCTTCCAATATATATCACTGATTTCAAACTTGTACAGATCTATGGAGTCTTGCCATTTGCAGACTACCATTCTATCAAATCAATTTGAGCTTTTTATCCAATTATTTGCACTCTTATTTGTTTCAATTCAACAAATGTTTTGCATGTTTTAATTGATAAAATGTCATTGTTTAAACAAATCAAGTTTTTTCAAAATTGTTGTTTTATACAAAGTGAACATTCACAAGATTGAAAGGATACTCAAGAATATCTCAGTGCTCTCCCGAGGGTGGCATGATTTCCAACAGGTAAGACATTCGTTCATATTCCTGATTTGGTTGTATCTTCTTTCTTCAGATCCTTGTTGAGGCTGTTCCTCAGGCAGATTTGTTGTTGGGGTTGTTCCCCAGTATAGTCGCAAACAGAGTTGTTAACGGGGTTGTTCCCCAAGCAGAATGTTGTTGAAGACTTCGTTTTCTCCAGCAGCAATCTTCCCCAGCATGGGTATTTTTCTTGTAGAAGTTTCGGCGGTTGATAAGTTTGTCATCTTGGTACCCCGTCACTTTCTCCAGTGGGTCAACATCCCCAGACTTTATTTGTCTCCTCAGCACAGTCACGAGTAGAACTGTTATTAATATCCCCACCAGGGTCGCAAGCAGAGTTGTTATCACTCTTCCCAGTGCATTTGCCAGCGGAGCTGTCTGTTTCCTCAACACAGTTGCTTTCTTTTGAAGATTTGATAAGTCAGTGGTGATACCCGGTACTTTACCTTTTCCCCGGCGAAGTCGTCTGCGGAATTGTTGCTATCTCTCCATCAGAGTTTCTCTCCTCAGCAGAGCAGAGTTTATTTTCCTACTCGGTGGTTGATTTGGGTTGACATCCCAGTGTTGCACCCATCTTTTCCTCAGCTTAGTCTGCAGGATGTTTGTTGTGGCAGTTTTGCCTGTTGAGTACTCCTGCAATCCCAGTATGGTCGGATGATGGCTTTGGCCTCCAGTGAATGGATTGATTTCCTGACTGTTTGTGATCCTCAGTAGAATGGTATATTGCAGAATCTACTTGTTGTGATCAGTTTGCTATGTATATTCTCCCCAAGTAGAGTGGTTTGTTGCAGAATCTACTTGTTTGATCTGTCCTCCCTCAGTGGCTTGTTCCCCAAGAGAGTAGCCGACAGTTTTCCCCAGTAGAGTTGCTTATGCAGTTAGATTCTATGTGGATGATATTATTCTCCCTCAGCGGGTTGTCCCCCAGCGGAGTTATGTGGAGTTGCTTCTACAGCAGTTCGTGCTTGTGCAACGCACCTTTTTGTTTCTCAGTTGATACTGGGATCCCCTGCAGATACTTTGGGACTTCTCTTGTTCCCCTACAGATTCGTCTTTGTGGCTACCTTTTGCCTGTTGTGACTTTCTGTGCCCTGATTGGGTTATCTACTGATCCATCACTCAGAGATTTGGTTTCCCGATATCTTTGACCCTCTGCTTCTTCAGCAGTGCCTGCAGATCTTGACTTTTCAGCATGTAGATCTCCGCAGATTGGCTCTCCAGCTGGTTTTTCCCCTGGAAGTATAATACCGGGTGTTTGATTCCTGAACCTGTTTGTGTTAGATATGTCTGTTTTGTCAGCATTCATCAAACATAAACACGCATATTCATGCATATTCATGAAACATTCAGATATTCATGTTGCATTTCTCGCCATATATCTTTTGTTTGTCGTGTCTCCTGCTATGGTGATATAGATCTCTTTACAGATCTCCCCAAGCAGATGTCGGGTGTTATAAATCTCTCCATATAGAGTCAGCCCCATAAGCAGAAAATGTTGTCTTTCCTTCTGCAGTTCCCCACCGAGATATATCCTCGTGGATGACGGTTTCTTCCGTTTCCTCCCAACACATATATTGGGATGGATTTTCCTATTTGAGTTATATCCTCATTAGGACGTGTATTGATTCAGTCTGCCTTTTCGGATTATTCCCGAATTGGCTATTTGTCAAATGTCTTGTGCTTCCCAGTGGGTTGTTCCCCAGTGGAGTAGTTTTGGGCCTCTACCTACGAACCGGTAGCTATAAGTCCTATTCTTCCTGGTTGTCTTGACAGAATTTGTGGTTATACACCTTTTATTCTCCAGCCAGAGTTTTGGTTTTCTACCCTCATACTGGTAGTCGTAAATCCTTTTTTCCTGCTCTCCAGCAGTTTGTGGTTTGTTAAACCCTATTTTGGTTTCCCGTGCGGATTTGTGACTTGTTCTATCCCCACGTGGAGTTTTTGGTCTTCTACCCCGTATTCGGTAGATGTAAACCCTAATTTTGTGGTTATCTTCATCTAGTCTTTGATGTTGATTTTCCTTTGCTTGGATAAGTTGCTCAGATAAGCACTTATATCCCTAGCAAGTCTTTTGTGGATAATTGCCGTATGCTAGCAATTTTATCCCCAGCGGGTCCTTTCACCTTTTGTCAGTGATTGTGTTCCCCGGATCATTGATTTCCATCAATGCATCCTCAGCAGATCTCCTTTCATTTACCCTCTTGTTGGTAATGTCTGTTGCTCCCTTTGAATGGTCATCATTATATACCTAGTTTGGTATCCCGATGCCTTTCTTTTCGGTTGATTTATCCTTTATTAACCCAGTAACCGGTTGTGGATAATCTTCCATGCGAGTATATTATTCACGGTCTGCCGGTAATGAATAATATGTCTCATGCGCTCTTTAGTTGGAATCCTTTGTTGATTTTCCCCAGCTGAGCAAGATTCGTATTCTTTGTAGAATCGAATATCCATCCTTTAACCAGTTTGTGTTTTGGATGATGAGTGTTTTGGAAGTGAAATCCAATTCACGTTTCGGTAGATCACCTATTATATACCCAGTAACCGGTATCTCTGGTGTTTCTTACCATGCGAGTTTATTATCTACGTTCTGACGGTAATAGATAATATATCTCATGCGAGTATCTTATCCACGGTCTGCCGGTAGATCACCTATTATATACCCAGTAACCGGTATCCCTGGTGTTTCTTACCGTGCGAGTGTATTATTCACGGTCTGCCGGTAATGAATAATATGTCTCATGCGCTCTTTGGTCGGAATCCTTTGTTGATCTTCCCCAGTCGAGTAAGGTTTGTATTCCTTATGGAATCGAACATCCATCCTATAAACAAGTCTGCTGTTCTAGCTCTCTTCAGGATGATGAGTGTTTTGGAAGTGAAAACCAATTCACGTTTCGGTCGGTCACCTATTATATACCCAGTAACCGGTATCCCTGGTGTTCCTTCCTTTCTGCTCCCTATTATGACTTTGGTCCCCTGTGGAGTCAGATTTTTCCTGAGTTATGTACCTTTTCCAGGTCTTTCTCAGATGTTTGGGTGATTGATATCTCTCACCCTTATACCGGTCTTAGATATTCATTCTTCCTGAGTTTGTTACCCTTATGCCGGTAACACCTCATTTTCTTGTGCTTCCCTAGTGGAACTTCTTTTTGCTGCTCCCCAGGAGTCAGCTTGTGTCTCTCCAATGGATTTATTTTCCTTTGGAATTCTTTTCCCCAGTGTGAGTCCTTCACTCCCCAGTGAGGTTTCCAGTCTGTTTTCTATTTTTTCTAATCAGAGTCGTGTCTTGTTCACGCTGTGTCAGTTTATCCCCAACTAGAGTCTTGTTAGAGTCTCTGTTCCTGGTGAGTGTATTACTCCGATGGATCGTCTTTTCTTCTGTGTGAATCATATTCCCCACAGAGTTTGTGTCTTTTGCATGCATACATTTGCATCGTGAGGTCTCTTAGGGACCAAAATTTGTCTCATTACTGTTATTTAAGCCCATTCTACCGCGTCGAGATGAAGATTTCTAAACTTCACTTCTCCGGCTAGAATGACCTTAAATAGGGGCATCTGTAAGACCCCAATTTTGGCCCTAAGATCCCTCATGGCCCATATCATATCATGTCATGGCCTCAAGGATCATTGCATGCCCTAGTTTCCCTCCTAGTGGGTGGATTGCCTTGTGAGTTTAGTTCTTGATCACCAAGCATGCTTTGCATTTGTATATCTTTGCTTTTCAGATGTTTATTAACCAAAAAGTACAAAAATTTTGTCAGCTTAACCTTGTTGCTTGCAGTTGAAGCAATCATCAGCAATTAGGTCAAAGACAGTCAACAGTCGGTCAAAGCAATGGATGGTGGCCATTCTTGCAGAATTTGGGCACCATGATCAATAATCAAGAGTTCATATAACTTGGGACATCATATGAAGTCAAGGTCTCAAGGAATTAGGGTTTGGAATTCATCAGAAGTGGTTCAATCATTGCAAAACCCTAGAAAGTCAACAGAAAGTCAAAAATTGGTCAACTGTGGATTTAATCAGTGATTTGATGGATGGATTTGATTTGAAGGAGCTCATTCATGTTCATATAAGCCTCATATATCATGCCAAACCTCATCATGGAAGAATTTGAAGTCAAACAGAAAATTTCCAGAAATAGAAACTTGACCTGTAATTTCAACTGCCAAAAATGGAAACTTCTTGATCCTCAACTTACATCATGATACAAGCTTCAAATGAATTTTTGCCCAACATGAAAGTTGAAGATCTTGTTCTCCCATTTTCAAAAAGTCCAAGAACTCTAAAATCCCATGTATGGTTGGCAAGATATGATCAATTCAATTTCAAAAATTTGTGAACTTCAAAGGGCCATATCTCATGAACCATTTGGCCAAATTTGATGGGGTTTTTTCCTACAAGCTCTATTTGTTCCCCTCTTTCCAAAAATGCATTCATCTTTCACCAAAACCTCACCATGCAAAATGCCATTTTTGAGCTTGACTTTATTAAATTCAAGTGTGCAAAATGTTGACTTTTGGATTTAGCTATTTTTTAAGCAATTTGGCCTTTTGGGATCTGTTTTAAATGTTGTTTGAAACTTGTTTACAAGCCCAATTCGTGCAGAATTGCACACCTCCATATCCACTTGGACAAAATTAGCAAAATGGCATTTTGTTTGATTTGAGTTAAACATGTTTACCATTCACTTAGCATTGCTTAAACAGAGTATATATAACCAATTTTCTGCACAAACCAACCCTAATGGCAGCCACAAACACACAGAAAAAACTCTGATTCTCTCATTTTCCATTTTGCTCGATCTGCATTTTTCTGCTAAAACTCAAGAGAACCACGAGCACCCTTGCTTCCTTCATCACTTGGCCAACATTTGGAAGCAATTTGAAGCACTGTTTCATTGCTGTAATGCCGTTTCTTGCTGCTGCTACATGAAGCCACATCCATGGTGAAACCCGATTTGAGCTGGATTTGAGTGTGTTGAGCTGAACTTCTCCAACTATCCATCAATACCAACTACAAAGCACATCTGTTTCGAGCTTTGAAGGCCAAATAACCACTACAACTCAACTGTTCTTCAATCTTGGTAACATTCCGATTCACTCATTTTCCAAAATTATGCCATGCTTTATACAGTTTATACCTTGCTGATTCTAATGAGCTTTAGATTATTAAAAATGGTCAAGTATTCATTAAGATATGCTGTTTTAAAGTTTGTGGATGCATGATGATTGTTGCTCGATTCATGATTGTTTGTGTGATTTCATGAAAACCGTGTTAGATTATGCTTGTGCTTGGTTTGCTGAATTGATTGCCATGCTTGTTTGTTGTTTTGGGCATAAAAAATTTTCGAGCTAGTTGGAAGGGATGAATGATCCACTGCTGTTCATAAACCCTAAGAGAGAACCCAGAAATTTGCTTGATTAGTGTTTGGTTTATTGTTGTTTGGATGTTGTATGAACATCACTATCTCATTGCCATGCTACTTATAATTTCTGTTTGAATTTTGTTATGATGATGAACATGAAGATGTTGCCCTGTTGTTGTAGCAAACCCTAATAACCTGCCCAGAACATGAAATCGTGAATGCTATTGGCTGTTGTTGTTGGATCTGTTGCATGAGTACTGTTTCATTAAGCCACTAGCCAATCACAACATTTTATTTCGTGGCCTAAAACGTTGCGTTTTGATAAGTGAGGGCCATAATTGCAAAAATGCCACTCGGTCAACCACCTTTGACCATTGAATCATGTTCTTTTGCTCATTTCATTTCAAATTGTTACTCAACTTCTAAAATTCATTTCTCACTCGTTTCAACCCCAAAATTCATGAAATTTTTTCCATCATGATCACATGAATGTCTACTATTTTGTCATGATTTTTATTGAATTTTTGGTTGGCTGGATTTTAAATGACTCTAGGTTTCTTGTCATGTATGCTTATTTGATACCTTTTTCCATTTCTTTTGTGAAATAATGATGATGCATCCAATGACCCTGAATTTTTTTTGTGGTTAATCTACACTCATTCATGTTCATTTTGGTGTAAAGATTGTGCATTTATCATATGTGATGTGTGAGATATGAATTTTTGAAGTAGGGTGTGACAATTTGTGTCACACCATTGTTATGCTATTTCATGATTTTTGTTGGCATGCTTCCTGACCTCCAATTAATCTGAAATTTTGCATGAGCCATCTCTTATATGTCTAGTTGATGTGTGAATTTTCCTGGAATTAATTATGCCTTTTCCTATTTGTTTGAGATTTTTCTTCCCTGCCTAGTCAAATGTTGACTTTGTGTGACACATCTTGCCAAATCCTTTGTGAAATTCTCATATCTTATTGGATGATCATGAAATTTTACATGCGCATACTAGACATCTTGAGCTTTGCATTGGTGTTGATCCCATTCATTTCTCATCTGTTTTCATTTAGTTATGATTTTTTGAAGTTGACCCATGAATGTTTGACTTCTTTGGGCATGATTGAAATTGTTTTGACTTTCTGATTTTAATTGACCATCTTCCCATGATCCAATTGAGCTGAAATTTTATATGCATGTCATGTTATGGATTGTGATTGAGTATGAATTATTTGCTGATTTTTGGAATTGATTATGATTGCTTTTGATGCAAGTCTTGCTGTTGACCTCTATGAGCTTTCATTTGCCATGCTTTGCCTTCCTTTGCTTATGAAACCATGATGATGAATGATATGCATGTGGGATCAATTGAGTTTGCTTCTTGAATGTTTAAACTTGATTTTGGTTGACTTTCATTTGCTGTTTTGACTTTCTCATTTGTTTTTGACCCTAGGCTTGTCCTAGAGGTCTCCTGGCTTATGTATGAGTTCATTGTTTCAGGTTGAGCTACAGATGCTTCAAAGAGATCATACAAATTTGATTGAGTTTGATTATATATCATGAGCTAACCTTTGTTTTGTAGGTGTTGTGGCTCATAAGCCTTGTGCCTTGTGCTTTGCACATTCATCTGATCATGTTGACTGTTAATTCTATTCTCACTTCTGCTTTAAACTGTTGAACTGTGTACTGATTTGTTTGACTATTTCAGGTACCACTTAGTTGCTTAAGTTCTTTGAACTTGCTTTGCTTTGCTATTTAGCAATTTGCTTTGAGGTAATCCCTCTTTCTTCATGTAGTCTGGAGACCCGGCCTGTTATTTGGCCGGGCAAACTGTCTGAAGTCCTCCTTAAGAGGCAATGCTTGTGTGTGTTTAAATTTGTCCCAAGCAGGAAAAGTCCTTCAAATAAGGCAATTGGTAGATCAAAGGGATAAGCAACCTATCCCCTACTATTCTGTGAGTCTTCTCCTTGCTCCCATTACATGGTTGTAGCATTGAGATCCAAGCCCAAGATCAATCGAGTCAATAATGTGGAGAGAGTTCCTACTTTCTGAACTCCCACACTTTCTGATATGCTCTCCCTGATCAGGGATAAGAGCAATGAGGCACACCCCTCATCTCCTTTCATCTGCTTCACCTTAGCCTCTCAATGGCAAGGTTAAGAGCGACTTTTGACCCTATTCCAGTTGGCTTCAATGCCTAACCCTCTTGTATGAGCCTCCTTGTTTGGCTATAGAGTGTGTTGTTTGATATTCATTGATTGATTGATTGCTTCATATGCACATGTCTGCTTGTATGCTTCATGCATTTATCATCATCATTAATTGCTCATTAATGCACAATCATCTCATTTGTCTTTGTGACATTATCATTGTTGTTTCCCCATTGAGAACAATTGTAAGACCATTCCTTTGGCCATTGTTTCTATGATATGGAAGTGAGTTGTAAGACCATTTCATTGGCCACTCGTCTTATCTTTGCTTGATGCATTTGTTTGTTGTATGTGAGGATGCAATTATAAGTCCCTGTGATGTGGCATTTGTATTCCTAGGACCATACTGTGGAGGTCAGAGTAAGCCCAGATAAATTGGCATCTAACATCCATGTTTTGCTTCTGTTTGTTTATGAGAGGATGCAATTATAAGTCCCTGTAAGTGGGCATCTGCTTTCCTATGATCATATTGTTGCTTTTGTTCTTGTATGTGAGGATCCATTGTAAGTCCCTGTAATGTGGCATTGGTATTCCTATGAGCATATGTGGAGTTAACCTAAGTCCAGATAGATTGGCAGTTGACTTCCATATTTCATCTTTGTTTTCTTCTGAGGAGATTAGTGTAAGACCATTGAGTGGCTTCTAATATCCCATTCTGTTTTAGGAGATTGGTATAAGACCAGTGTTTGGCATCCGGTATCCGCTTTGTTTGAATTTCATCCTTGTTTGTTTGTTAGTATCCATTGTTCATTCCAAAGGACACACTTGGATCATCCCCTATATGATCTCAAGAGGTGAACCTTCTAAGAAGTTTTACAATCCATTTCCATCCATTCATCCCCATTATGTCCTAAACCTTTTCACACTTTGATTTCAAACTTGACATAGATATTGTGCAAACATCTTCATGTTTTCAAACCAAAAACCTGGACCCAAGTCCTTGACTTTTTCAAACTCCATTTCATAATACTTCTTTGAATTAATCTTAATCATACTTTGACTCCCTTTTCATAATCACAATCAATTAACTTCACCCATTCACTTGTTTTGGCTTTGTCCATTGTTAATCTTTTCATACATGAGCTATAGGTTTGATTTATCTTAGTGGTTGATGTTAATCTCACCTTTGTCCTTAGTTGATTGAATTGTAAGTCTTCCTTGCCTATTATAGGGTTAACCCCTCCCTGGCAAGTTGAAGCTGTTCTCACATGGTGGACTTGTTGATTACATAAGGTTGAGTTTTCTCCTGTGGATAACGTAAGACCTTAGGGTTTGTGTTTAAAATTGAACCCAACTAACTTTTTGGAAATCTTTTAGCCGAACTACGGCGTTTTGATCCTTACCTTTGATGGAAGGTACGTAGGCAACGGGTTCATCCGTTCGAACACAAAAATAACTAACTTGTATATTCTTTTCTCATCATCCCAATCATGTTTGCACAATATTTATGTCATAACAAATAACAATCTTTTACAACAAGTGTGAAAAGGGCTCCCTAGGAGTACCTAGGACGTGATGGGTGCCTAACACCTTCCCATTGCGTAATTTACCCCTTACCCAGACTCTCTGATCTTTTTATTAGTTTTCTACGTGTAAAACTTCTTAGGCTTTTGTTCGCTTTTTAGCCAATCCTTTGGATAAATAAAAGTGCGGTGGCGACTCGAAATATCATTGTATCTCTTGCTTATGATTTAATCTATAGATCATATAGCGACGAATACACCGCTACATCGTCTCCAGTGAGTATCAGGGTTTGCTTGCTAGGGCTCTCCTTTCTCCGTTTTCGTTCTCCCTTTTTCGTGACTGAAGCTTGGCTATTTATAATGCTCTTGTTGTGACCTAATGGGCTCAGAATGAAGCCCAGAAATTCTGATATTCGCAAGCTTCGCTAGGCGAAGGAGTTGCTCGCCTAGCGAGCAAGCTAGTTTGGGCTTTTTCTGGATTTGGTGCTTCGCTGGGGCGAGTGTCATGACGAAGGGTTCGCTAGGCGAAGGAATTGCTCGCCTAGCGAGCAAGTTAGTTTGGGCCATTTTGGATTGAGTCCGTTGTGAGCTGGGCTTTTGTTCCTTTAAGATCAGTGCCTTGCAGAATAAGTCGGAGTGCCTTGAAAAATGCCTTGTAATATCAACGGGCAAATTTTGGGGTATGACATACATCAATCAAAAGGTCTCAATTAGTAGATCATGAATCCATAAATAGTTAAGCCTAAATCATCACACATCAAGCAGATCGAAGGAAATAAGTTTCACCACTCAAACTTCAATTCAACATAACTCTCTCAATTTTCATCCAAATTCAATAATATTTAGATCAGAATCATCAGCATTCAAAGATCTATAAGTTCATGTACATGAATTGGCAAATTAAGAGCTTCGAATTTTCACCAACCTGGAATGGCAGTGACGAAAAAAAGTGTATTCAAGCTTCCTAAGCCTCCAAATCTGCTCCAATATCCTTGCCTTGAAGCTTTGAATGAAAAGCACCACTTGAATCCTCTTGAATCTTGCTTAATTTGGACTTTCCATTGACATGCACATGCACTTGAACAGCTCCAAACCTTGCTCAATTTCCACAAAAAATGTATGGATCTTGCTCAAAACTCCATGATGATGTAGGATCTATGAAGAAATTATGTGTTTGTGTGGAGAAAATTTGAATTCCTATGAGAGAGAATTTTGGAGGGAACTTGGATCTAGATCTAGAATGTGTGTGTAATCTGAAATTCTGTTATGATTTGGGTTATATATGGTCTCTTAATCACATCCAAATCAAAATTAGGCATGAGTTAATTAGGATTAGTGAAAATGAGGTGTATGACCAAAAATTGCAAATGTGAGGTGCATGGCAAAATTTGGACGTGAACAGTAGCATGTGGAGGTGCAAAATCACTTAAAATCCTTTCATGAACATAATTGGATTGGAATTAAACATGTATGACGCACCAAATTCAAATTCTCCATTTTCCCTCCAAAATGAACATGCATGGGCAAATGATTATATGATCAAATTTCATGCAATGCCATGTTGGATTTGGAAAATATAGGTCAAAAGAAGCAATATTCAAAAAGAGTGGCTTCATTTGGAGTTTTGAAACAAAAGTTATGGCATTTTGAAGTTCCATGCACCCTTGATGATCATTTGCTCATAACTCCTCAACCATTCATCAGATGCTCATGATCTTGGACTTTTTGGAAATGGGAGAGAAAGATCTTCAACTTTGATGTTGGACAAAATTTCATTTGAAGCTTCTTTGATGTTGGAAAGTCAAGTTGAAGATGGTCCAAAAACTTGCCATTTTTGGAAACTTTCAATTACAGGTCACTTTCCATTTTGGGAAACTTTTGATCTGACTTCAAAATCTTCAAGGTATGTGTTTGACATGATGAATAAAACTCTTTGGGACATGAATGAAGTGTCTCAACTCATCTCCCCAACTCCTAGCCCTCAGCTCTTGCACAGTTGACTTTCTATGGTCCTCAGATGCCCTTGACATGCTCTGATCAGCTTGAGCCTCAACCACTTGGGGAATTGGCTCAGAAATGAAACCCTAGCTCCAATAATATATTCATAATGATCATGTGATCTACACCATCAACAAATACCTCGTCTCCTTGAGAAGCTCTGACTTGGAAGAATACCAATGATTAGGGTTGACCAGAGGTCAAAACCCTAATCCTGAGGAACTGGAGCATGCACAATGGAGCCCTTAAAGATGACATAACCATGATGATGGTAATATACCCTTGCAAACAAGATAATGATCCATCTTTGAAGGACCAAGAAAACCGTAACTGAAGCACAAACCCTCAGATGGTTGACCACCAATTCATGGACCCTCAGGCTTGAACCATACAACTTCTCCATCTCCTGAGAAAGACATTGGAGGATGACTTCCTCATTTTCATATGATATGCAAAATGCAAACGCCTAATGTCCTAAAAAATGAAATGCAAAATGCTAAACTAGTCCCAAGAGAGGAGGGCAAATTTTGAGGTGTTACAATGATCACTTCTGATTCTGATAACATGACTTTTTAGCATTTTGCATTTCAAATACATCAGATTTTTCCCTTATAAAATTTACCCAGGTGTACCTGGAGAAGCCGTCCACCACCACATAAGCATACCTTTTCCCACCAAGACTTTCCACCTGCATAGGTCCCATCAAGTTCATGTGGAGAAGTTCTAGCACTCTAGATGTGGTGTCATGTTTGATCTTCTAATGTGACATCATTGTTTGCTTTCCAATCTAACACTCACCACAAACTCTTCCTTCATCAATCTTTAATTTTGGGATTCCTTTGACAGCTTTAACAGATATAATCCTCTTCATTCCTTTAAGATGCAGATGGCCCATTTTTTGATGCCATAGTTTCACTTCTTCTTCTTTGGCTAGAGTACACATTGATGAATAACAAGTTTCTTGAGAACTCCACATATAGCAGTTGTCCTTAGACCTGGCTCCTTTCATGATCACCTCATTTTTTATTAGTAATCAGACATTCAGTTTTTGTGAAGTTCACATTTAGACCTTGGTCACACAGTTGACTGATGCTGATTAGGTTTGCAGTCAATCCTTTAACAAGTAGCACATTATCAAGGTTAGGGACTCCAGGGCAGTTTAGCTTTCCAATCCCCTTGATTTCACCCTTTGCTCCATCACCAAAGGTCACATAGCTGGTGGCATGAGGATGAAGGTCAATTTGCAGGTTTTTGCTTCCAGTCATGTGTCTAGAACATCCACTGTCAAAATACCAGTCTTCTTTGGCTGAAACTCTGAAGGAAGTGTGAGCTATCAAGTTAGTAGCACCAGTCCTAGGAACCCACTATTTTCTATTGACAGGGATGTGGTGTTTGGGTCTAGGTTGATGATGAGTAGGATAGCCATACAACTTAAAGAAGAATGGTTTTATGTGGCCAAATTTTCCACAGTAATGACATCTCCATCTTTGGTGTTTTCCTTTATGTTCTCTTTCCTTGTGATGTTGGGACACCTGATGTGACATCTTTGGTTTGCTACCAGTGTGACTACACTCAGGAGTCGATTCATTGAACCCAAGGCCATACTTGTCTCCTGCCATCTTTCCAGTCTGGAGGATTTTGTCTAAGGTGTCATATCCACTGTTTAGCATTCTGACATACTTTGTCATCTTATCCAGTTTGGAGTTCAGGAACACGGCTTCGATCTTCAACTTAGAAATGGTTTCCAAGTGTTCTGTCTTCTCATCCTCTAGTTGGGTTATCAATTTCTTATGATTCTCCACTTGTTGACACACTTCTTCACTTCTGTAACACAACTTTCTGTAGGTAGTGGCTAACTCATCAAAGGTTACTTCATCATCACTTGAGTCTTCATTAGAACCCCATCTTCCAGTCAAGGCAATCACAAGATTGGCAGACTCTCCTTCTATATCACTTTCATCAGACCAAGTAGCAGCAAGACTCTTCTTCTGTTTCTTGAGGTAGGTCCCACATTCAGCTCTAATGTGTCCATACCCTTCACATTCATGGCACTGAACTCCTTTGCCTTGTTTGGATTTTTCCTCAGATTTTGTTCTTCTTCCAGCATCATTGGACCTACTGATGTCAAATGAGTTGTTCTTGACATTAGACTTTGACATTACATCCATCCTTTTCAGGAGTTTGTTGAACTGTCTCCCCAGTAATGCTACATCATTTGTCAGATCTTCATCGGTATCCTGACCACTTTCTTCCTCTTTCTCTTCAGTGTTTGACATGAAGGCTATGCTTTTGGCTTTCTTTTCAGATCCATCACTCATCCCCAACTAAATTTTTTGGAGGGATCCAATTAGCTCATCCACTCTCATATTGCAGATGTCTTGAGATTATTCTATGGCTGTCACTTTCATGGTCAATCTCTTGGGAAGTGACCTGAGAATTTTCCTCACAAGTTTTTCATCTGACATCTTCTGACCCAGGTCTCCTGAGGCATTAGCAATTTCAAGGATATTCATATGGAAGTCATGAATACTTTCATCTTCTTTCATCCTCAAATTCTCAAACTTGGTAGTAAGCAGCTGCAATCTAGACATCTTCACTCTAGAGGTACCTTAATGAGTGGTTCTAAGAATATTCCAAGCATCTTTAGCCACCTCACAGTTGTTCACCAGTCTGAAGATGTTCTTATCAACCCCATTGAATATAGCATTCAATGCTTTAGAGTTTCCAAGAGCTAGTTCATCCTCTTCCTTGGTCCATTCTTCCTCAGCCTTCTTATCAGTTGTAACTTCTCCTTCCTTAGTAATAACGGGATGTTCCCAACCTGTTAGAACAGCCTTCCAAGCCTTATTATCCAAAGATTTTGGAAAGGCTACCATTCGAGGTTTCCAGTAGTCATAGTTAGATCCATCCATAATTGGTGGTTTGTAAACAGATCCTCCATCTCTATCCATAGTACCAGAAAGTAACGTCCCAAGATCTCACCCAGAACTAGAGCAGGATGCCTGCTCTGATACCAATTGAAATTCTGGTATCAGATATGAGATGTCGAAGGTAATGTCACGACACTAATATCTAAACAACCACTAAAATATAAACAGGATAAAAGACAAAGAAACAATAGTACAAGTGACACAAGCAATTGATAACCCAGTTCGGTGCAAACTCACCTACGTCTGGGGGCTACCAAGCCAGGAAGGAAATCCACTAAACAAAATTAGTTCAAAGACTCTCAGTAAACAACTTCAAGTTACAGTCTTTTCACCTAATCTCTACCCGTGTGACTTCTATCTAAGAACTCTTAGATAAGAGACCCTACTCACTCCCCCCCAATTACAGCAGTGATACAAAAACAAATATTACAAAGAAAGAAGATACTCTTCAAGAACACATACTTGATCTTGCTTAAAAGATTCAACCAAGTAAATACACACTCATGCTTCAAATCTTAGAGTGGAAACATTAGAACACAAAAGTCATTCCAATTCAATCATCAATAGGATGAATGAATGGTTCACAATACACAAGTCACACAAGACTAAAACCCTTATTCTCTCTCCCTATTTCGTTCGTTTTCTTGTGTGTTAAAACCAGGTTTTACATGGCCTTTAAATAGAAGCATTTGAATGGGCTTGGACATCATAAAACCCTAAATCTATTTTCCTTTTGTATCTTCTTATTCACGATAGTTGATCATATCTTATTGGAAAATAAATAAATCTAGTTTTAATTACTACTTGAATGGCGCGTTCAATCTCCACATCAATCACATACAGATTTGCATGAAAAGCGCAATCATAAGATACATAACATTCAGACTGAATGTTCTGTATACACATGTCTTAACATCAGGTCTGACATCTCAGCTAAATCCTACACAACCATATTTAAACATCCTGCAGGAAACTGATATCACATGTTAAGACAATACTCGTGACAACTTGTGATAACTCTAGGTTTTACCAAAACTAATGCCAACACATAGAACCAACATTCACCACATTAAAATCATTCTTCTTAATTAATCGTAACACTTCATCATCATCATTAGGCTTCAGTTTGATGGATTCACCAGACCGACACACTGAAGTACTAACCGGATTCACCACAGATACACCCACCTTCTTACTGGCTGAAACATCCTCTATTTCCTTCAGAAAGACCGATCTTAAGACACGACCACTACGGGTCACTTTTGCAATATCATTTATATTCACCACAGAATCAGCTATGGGTAATGGAATCTCTTGACCATCTTCCACCATTATGGCATTATACTGATAAGGAACAGCTTTATCAGATGCATACGGGACGGGGCCCGCTAACCATATAACCAACGGCAATACCAATCTATTGACGTTGTTGTTGCTGTTGCTATCAAATTGAATCACTATCCGCTCTAGGGTCTTAGACACCAGCACAATCACGTTCACATCATCTATATCCCTTGACTGTTGAATTTGGATTACATTCTCATCCATCAACCTCTAGATATCTCTCTTGACAATAAGACACCCCCAGGGGTTCACGCTATAAATTGCACAACCATCATGGTTGTGCTCATAGTCACTGATTGTACACAAGGTCTTATGCATCTATACCAACGACCTCCGGATACGTCGTACATCAAACACTCAGAAATTCCCTGGACAGCCATCTACCATGTTGACTGAAGCATTACCATGAGCAGGTAACGAGTTAGCTTTTACATTAGGCGCACAGTCCTCGAAGGACAACATCTCACTCTTTACAAAGTTGTGTACTTCATATTTCAACGGGTAGCAGTTCTCAATGTCGTGGCCAGGGGCTCCCTGGTGAAAGGCACAACGGGGTTCAGGCTTGTACCACCATGGAAGTAGTTCGGGAATTTGTAGAGAATTTCTGGGTTGAATAAGGTTCTTGAGAACGAAAAATGGATATAATTCGGCATATGTCATAGGAATAGGGTCAAAAGAGACCTTCTTCCTCTCAAAGCTTTGTTGTTGATTATTGTTGTTGTTGTTGGTTCTTTGTTGTGGTTGTTGTTGACGTTGTTGTTATTGAATTGGAACAGATTGATTGTTGGAATTGTTGGAAAACACAGGACTTACAGATGAAACTTGATGTTGATGCTGACGAGGTTGAGAACTCCTCCTGACATAAGGCCTCCTCTGCCTCCCTACAGATACTGAATTAGTTTCCCCCTCCTTCATCTTGGAGAAACCACCACCATACTTCTTACTAGACGACACTTCTTCCTTGGACAGACGTCCTTCACGGACTCCCTCTTCTAACCTCATCCCCATATTTACCGTTTCAGTAAAGTCACTAGAGGCACTGGAAATCATACGTTCGTAGTAGAATGAACTCAGGGTCTTCATGAAAATCTTTGTCATCTCTTTCTCTTCCAATGGAGGATTAATCTAAGCAGCAAGTTCCCTCCACCTCTGAATGTCTCCTTATCCTTCTGAGACATAAACCTCAGCTGGTCTCTATCAGGCGCCATATCGACGTTGTGTTTGTACTGCTTCACAAAAGCTTCACCCAAATCATTGAAAGTAGGAACATTTGCATTGTCTAACCCCATATACCATCTCAGAGCAGCACCAGTCAAACTGTCTTGAAAGTAGTGAATCAACAACTGATCATTATTAGTTTGAGTTGACATCTTTCTGGCATACATAACAAGGTGGCTTAGTGGACAAGTATTTCCCTTATACTTTTCAAAGTCAGGGACTTTGAACTTCATCGGGATCTTTACATTCGACACTAGGCAGAGTTTGGCAGCACTTTTACCAAACAGGTCATTTCCTCTCAATGTTTTCAACTCTTTTTGCAACTCAAGGAATTGATCATTCAAATCGTCCATTTTCTCATAAACATTTGGGCCCTTAGATGGCTCAGAATGGTAGATGGTGTCCTTAACACGAGGCAAAGTATAAACAACTGGTGGTGACACAGACATGACCGGGCTAGATACCGGCATAAAAGCAAAGGTGGGTGCAAACCCATCAGGCATGAAGTTTGGTGGTGTCGCACCTCGAAAAAATGGGGATACGACTTTAAAGCGAAGCGCGATCGCACGCTCGCATTGATGGACTGAACAGAGTCGCCACCGAACTTTATTTATTCCTAAAAAGGAAAGGGGAAATATCGATAAAACCTCTAAAAGAAAGGATAAGATATGGTCATCACAACCAATATCAGGGTTCGGGAGTCGATTACGCAAGAGGAAGGTATTGGCACCCCTCACGTCCATTGTACTCAACGGGGACCATTAGGTTAGTTGTGTGCGTTAGTGTTAGTTGAAATATTAGGCTTTTCGAATTATTAGGTGGGAAAGAAAGAAAGGATGAGAAGAGAATGTTTTTGGAATTTTGACGAAGGACTAAACCTAAGTTTTTTATTAGTGGGCCTGACAAGATTTAAAAATCCTGCTCCTACGTATCTCAAAAGAGAAATCAAGGCTTACATAGTTCTGGGTAGAAAAATGTTTGTTTGTTGGTCGATTTTAGCGAAAGCTATACTGTATTAATCGACGAAAACATTGTTTTACCCAAAACAGATGAGGAATGGACGCATACCACACATCGAACGGATTTATAAATCTACATTCGGAAAAGCGTCACTTATCTCGACTCAACAATCGTGGCTGAAACATTGTTTTGTATCACTTAAGACAATATATCTTTCGTTTATGAAAAAGGTTTTTGATTAATCGCACGGCGGCGAGAAAAGAGTTTGATTGGTTGGATGTATTTTTGAGTAATGGCGAGAACTTGGATGAGCGAGATATACATCTCGAATCCTAGCCTCAGGAGTGCACGGTATACACCATGTTCCATTTCCATCTTTATTGGCAAAAGTGTTTAATAGAGATTAAGTATTTTTAGGTTTGATTGAGAAAGGGTTTGAAGAAACCGCATTGACAATTTTAGACGATAGGCGAGGCATCCGCCTCGAATCTTATTCTCAGGAGTGCACGGTATATACCATGTTCCATTTCCATCTTTATTGAAAAAGTATTAAGGTAGGAATCAAGTATTTTAAAGTTTGAAAGACGAATACTTACGACTGGCAAGCTCTTACAGCTTGGGTCTAAGACTCGGGACTACGTCTGGACATTCCACCCAGGCAGTCTGTTTCTTTCCAATATTGCTACGAAAATGATTCGAATATTTACGAATGTTTTGGAGGGAAGACGAATATTTATGGCTTGCAAGCTCTTACAGCTTGAGCCTAATATTCGGGATTATGATTGGATATTCCATCCAGGATAATCTTTTTCTTCACATTTTACTTAGAAAAAGATTTGAATATTGGGTGTGGAAGAGAAGACGAATATTTACGGCTTGCAAGCTCTTACAGCTTGAGCCTAATATTCGGGATTATAACTGGATATTCCATCCAGGATAATCTTTTTCTTCACGTTTTAATTAAAAAAAAGATTTGTTTGAAGGTGATGAGGAAATGAAATTGAATGTTGAATGTGATTATTTACATGTGTAAAAGTATGGACATGGGTACTAATAACCTAACTAGATTAATTGACACACAAAAATCGACTAATCGAATAAAAAACAATATCGGAAATTCAACCATTAATTAAATCTAAAAGGTAAACATTTAAAGATACAAACAACTAAATAACGATCAAATTAAATTGATAAAAATTTAAAGTAAAATAAATAGTAGAAGTTATATACAAAAATTAAATAAAATAGTAAGCATAACAAATAGAAACATAAAGATTTGCTATCCCCAAGTATCGAACCCACCCGCTAAAGACAATGAAACTACTCTCTCTCCACTAGGCCACTCATGGTTATTTATAATTTTAATAATAACTGGAATATATAAACCAGAATAGGTTAAAATTAAAAATAAAACTAAACTAAAATAGTCTGTTGGACTACCAATTAACAGTGGAAGAATCCAAGAAAATAAACCCTAGCCGCCTGGCTGTTGGGTTTCCAAGGGATTATGGATTGGGAAAACAAAAAGCAATACACTAATATACACTATTTAATAAAAAAACAAAGGAATACTAAACGTGTTAATTTTTTTATGGTTTAAACGTTTGTTTTTTAAATAAATAAAACAAGAAGATGAGTGGAACAGTAACAGAACAAAAAAATCCTCATCGTCCTCACTCTTCAATCTCTCACGCCTCTCAACCGCTCTCTCAATCACTCACGCTCACTCAATCTCTCCATCGCTCACTCAATCTCTCCATCACTCACTCAATCTCTCCATCGCTGTTCCATCTCCCAATCGCTCGCATCCCACCAACGCTCAATCTCTTATCGTCTCTCAAACGCCCTAAATCTGAACCTCAACCCTCTCGTTCCCTCTCAATCTCTCATACTGAACGCGAAGAATCCAGAACTTTAAAGAGAATCGAAAGAATGTTCACCTTCAGCGGTGACTCGGTGGCGATGATGAACTGGCGCCTTCCTCTCTTCGCTAAGGTTTCCACGCCGTCACCCAAAGGTTAGGTTTTTCTTTGTGATGTTTAGAACTAGGGTTTGCATTCCGTCGCCTCTGATTTTTTTGTCCTGATTTAGGGTTTTTTTTCTCTGTTTCAATCGTTTCCCCTCTCACCCTTTATATTCAACAGGCTAGGGTTTCAAATTGGTCTTTGGAGATCCAGAAGGGGCGTCTCTGCGAACTCCTTTCGGGATGCTCAGATTCGGATTGTCTTGTTTGATGTTAGATTCGGAAATGGTAAGACAGACCTGCACTTTCTTCTTCTACTTTGTCTCAATCCCTTTTGGGATATTTTTTGAACTTTACCGCCTTGTTAATTGCTTTATGTTTTACTGCAGTGAATTCGGTGAAAACATGAGGAGCTTCGGTTTTCACATGGCTTTGGTTTTGAACTCAGTTTTGGATGGCTTGAAGAATGTCAAACCCATACTTAGAGCTTTCTGCAGTTATCACACACTTTAATTCTTTGGTAGAAGCTTCAAGTGAACGCATAAGATGATAACAATGATCTTCTCCACATCTAACAGTAATTTAGTTTTTTATTCATTGACTTTATCCATCTGATATCATTGTTGCAAAGAAATCCAAAATTAAAGACCTGTCATTTTCCTCATTTTTTCTGATAAGAAGTGTACTGTCTGTAATATTTGTTAAGCCATTTATGAGATAATGGAATGTAATATCATTTGGAACACAATTTCTCATCAGCATTAATTCAAAAAATGATGCAGCTTTTTCAGGTTTACCGGTCCTACAACAACCACCAATAAGTATGGTGCATGTGACAACATTAGGCTCTAAATCAAAAGATTCCATCCCTCTGAAGACTTTTTCAGCCCTGCTCATGTCTGCTTTCTTGCAGAATCCATTGATCAGGCAGGTGTAGGCAACTACATTTGGCTTGCACTTCTGTTTCACCATTTTCAGGTTTTACTTGGAATGTGAGTTTGAAAATTTGTCATGGCAAGATGTATTGTGAGGCAGGTATCGGTCATGCTGGTGTTATTTATTCTTGTCTTATGGTTCGATATCCCATGGTAATCTTGCAGGTATACTCACAATTCTTGCTCTGGTTTTGCAGGGTGCGCACATGGCTGGAGAATGGTGAGCCAAAATTTCCTTTGCTGGCTGCATGATATATGGTTTGTGATGCTTGGTGTTTTTCCATGAACTGTTTTATTTCCTTGGTTAGAATGCATTGGTTCTGCCCTGTTTTCATAACTGAGTTGGTCACATATGTTGCATAACATGTAACATGATTGCTTGTAAATGGTATGTCACAAGATCATATTGGATAAATGGTTTGATGAACACTTATGCTAGAGCAGTAATAGGTTTCTAAGTCCATTGTGAATTAACTTGTTTGAACATGTGACTTGCTTCTGTTTGAACTTCATGGCAATGTGCTAATGCATGGTCGTGACTTGGTTGGTTTTTTAGGTTTGGCGGACATGGCCTTGAACAATGCTACTTGTAAATGAAGAAATCATGATGGAAGCAAGCTAACATGCCTTTTGGAGGATAAATCATGACCCATGGGGGATTAGGATTAGGTTTGGGATTTATGTGAAACATGGTTATATCTTGGTTGTGATTTTGGATGAAATTTGGGAATTGGTTGTAGTGTAGAAGTTAGTTGTAGGTTTGAGGTTCTATTAGGAATTGGAAAGTGATGTTGAAACCTTCTGTTATGATATTGAGTTGTCATCATGTGTTGTTGAACTCTTCTTTTTTGGAATGAATTATTGGAATGCTTGAATTTGGATTCTTGATGGAGCTTTGAGTGCATGGCTTGGCTTGTTAATGGAGCTTTGATTGTTCATTAGGATTGTACTTGTAGGATTTATGTAATATGATGAACTTGTAAGAAAATGTTGTGAAATGTAATTTGGAACATGACTTTGTAATTTATGGAAATGTTGTAATGCTTGTGTAATGTCATGGTTTTGTGATTTATGCGCTTTGAGCGCAAATGTATTTTGGAATTGGAACGAAATTGGCAAATGCAATGGTTATCTAGTGTCGGAAACTTATGACATTTACAAAAAAAAATGGTTGTAACAAACTTGGTTTGAATGAAATGAATTTGTGGTTATAGAGATGGATATGGATCTAAGACTCATCTAAATGTCAATTTAAAATCAAAAAAACCAATAAAACCAATTAAAATCAAATTAATCTATAATTTGTTAAAATTATTTTGATATCAATTCTAACATTTATTTGAAAATTAAAATCAATTAGAGTTTGAATCATTAGTAAAAAAAATAATTAAGATTAAATTGAAATTTGGAATTAGACTTAAATCAAATTGAAAATTAAAAAAGTCGAATAATTAGAATCCATTTTGTAATCAAAAGCACCATGATCGAAAAGAAAAGCCTAGATAATGACCAATGTTTATCAAAATCAAGACAATATGGATTTGGGGAATGGACAGTTGACTTTGGTCAACTAATTGACCAGAAAGTCAACGATTGACCTCAGACGTGAATTAGTGTTTATACTAAAATGAATGCATGATGCATAGTGGATGAATGCAGGTGGATCTAAAATCGGGGTATGACAGTTGCCCCTATTTAAGTATCTTCAACTAGAGAATATGAAGCAGGACACTCTTCATATGATCCTAGTGGGAGATAGTTAAATACTAAGAAGACCCAGATTTTAATCCTGAAAAATGCAAATGCTATGATATGATATGCATGGATACAAGACTTTCTTTTTTTTGAAATTTTTATCTGCTAGGGATATGGTGAACCCTTAACAGGAGATGCTACTAGGCAGACCAACCTGTGGGGAATGCTGATGGTCCACAGGGAGATAGACAAATGGTAAAAAACAAACTTATTGGGGAAGACAAATCCTGCTGGAGAATCAGACACACACTGGGAAGTACTCAAAGTGAAATTTGATGAACGATACTTAGAATACAAGAGATTTCGGTAGTAAGTTCACATATGACTTACTAAACCCGAATAAGGAAAAAAATGCTACAACGGGTTCATATATGACCTGGAAATACCGGAATAAAACACAACAACAGGTTCATATATGACCTGACAATGCTGGAATAAAACACAACAACAGGTTCATATATGACCTGACAATGCTGGGGAATATCAAGAAGTTCTGACAACAGGTTCAGATATGACCTAACAAGCTCAGAAAAATTCAAGATGAGTGTATCAACAAGTTCATATATGACCTGGTAATACTGGAATGAAAGCTCAACGGCGGGTTCATATATGACCTGACAATACTGAAACAATCATAGAGAAAGACTCTTCAGAACAGGTTCATATATGACCTGATAATGGAATAAAGCTCAACAACAGGTTCATATATGACCTGAATAAAGCTCAACAACAGGTTCATATATGACCTGACAATGGAATAAAGTTCAACGACAGGTTCATATATGACCTGAATAGCACTGAACAACAGGTTCATATATGACCTGATAATGGAATAAAGTTCAACAACAGGTTCACATATGACCTGAATAGCACTGAACAACAGGTTCATATATGACCTGATAATGGAATAAAGTTCAACAACAGGTTCATATATGACCTGAATAGCACTGAACAACATGTTCATATATGACCTGATAATGGAATAAAGTTCAACAACAGGTTCATATATGACCTGAATAGCACTGAACAACAAGTTCATATATGACCTGATAATGGAATAAAGTTCAACAACAGGTTCATATATGACCTGAATAGCACTGAACAACGGGTTCATATATGACCTGAATAAACCTCAACAACAAATGGACTCTTAACCGTAAGTAATGGATTATAACCAACTTTTAACGGATCTTGCCAACAACAATTGGACTTGAAAATGACTGCGAAAACCGGATGTTGGTTTAAGGGCACCAAATACAAACTGGAATTAGAGGTCAAAGGATATAGGATCAACAACAAGACCTAGGTCAATGCAAAATGAGCACGAAGTACATTTCGGCTATGCATGATTTGAATTTTCTTTTATGCATGATATATGAATGATCATGATTATGAGAATGCTGACACTTGGCAGACTGGGAGTTTGTAGGGACTGTTTACAGAGATTCTGATTCCTCAACACCAATAACTCAAACCCGTACAATTAACAGGCGCATCCAGAGGAGAATCTATCATGATCGACAGTTATAAATAACTAAAGGTCCCTCCTTCTAGAGGATTAATAAGTTATATTCCATGGGGACTATTGTTGGTGATCCAGGAATATTTATTCAACCTTGAGGCTTTCGGGGAAACAAATGATTTTCCTTTGATTTTCACATATATCAAAGTAATTTTGTTCTTTTCACTAAATTTCAAATTCTTTTTCAAGTTTCAAAATTTCATTATTAACAAATAAATGACACTTTGCATAACAAAGAAAAACGTAGACGAACATCACTAACAATGATTGGGAAAACTTGTATTTTATTCAAGAATGGTAGCACACAAATGGCGTAGCTCCATAAAGTGTTACAATTTTGGAAAATGGCAATAAGGAAAGGGTTTACGTTAAATTCAGTGACCACTAACATCCCTACTAGATATGATTCCCCAAAACCTTGCTTCTAAGGGGAGTAACTAGATTGATCTTCCGCCTCAAATTCTTCGGGGTTAATCAGTAACAACGGATGCAATTTATGCCTTGTGCCCCTAACTTTTTCCTGGATCGCCCTTTCGGGTTTTCAATCCACCGGGACGCTCCTTTTTGCCTAAGTCGCCTTTTCAGGTTTTCAACTTAGCGAGCTACCACTTTTTTTATTCATCCCTAACTTTTGCCTGGACCGCCCTTTCGGGTTTTCAGTCCACCGGGATACCCTTTTTTTTTGTTGCTTAAATCGCCCTTTCAGGTTTTCGATTTAGCGGGTTTTTGTTAGGCAGAGTATTTTTTAACTGCATCAGAGTTCACGGGGCGTGAGAGCTCTTCATCATCCATAGTTGTGAGAATCAAGGCACCTCCGGAGAAAGCTTTCTTCACAACATATGGGCCTTCATAATTGGGAGTCCACTTCCCACGTGAGTCCTTGTGTATTGGCAAGATCTTCTTAAGCACGAGGTCTCCTTCTCTGAATTCCCGAACACGTACTTTCTTGTCAAAAGCCCTTTTGAGCCGTTTTTGGTATAACTGTCCATGGCACAAAGAAGTCATTCGCTTATCATCTATGAGGTTTAGATGATCAAATCTATTTTGAATCCACTCAGCCTCTTCTATCTTGGTTTCCATCAGGATTCTCATTGAAGGTATCTCCACTTCAATTGGGAGAACTGCTTCCATCCCATATACCAAAGAGAATGGGGTTGCCCCTGTTGAAGTGCGGACGGAAGTCCGGTATCCATGCAGTGCGAAGGGTAGCATTTCGTGCCAATCCTTATAGGTTTTCACCATTTTTTGCAGGATTTTCTTGATGTTTTTATTAGCGGCTTCAACAGCGCCATTCATCTTTGGACGATATGGTGAAGAGTTATGGTGCTCAATCTTGAAGCTCTCGCATAATTCTTTCATGGTCTTATTATTCAGATTCGTCCCTGTAAGACCCCAATTTTTGCCCTAAGATCCCTCATGGCATCATAACATATCATTCATTTGCCTCAAGGATCATTGTGCACCTTTGCTTCCCTCCTAGTGGGGGGTATCTTGTGAGAGTGGTTCTTGATCACCAAGCATGTATTGCATTTGTATATCATTGCTTTTCATTTGTTTACTAACCAAAAGTACAAAAATATTGTCATCTAACCTTGTTACTTGCAGATGAAGCAAACTAGGTCAAAACAGTCAAATCATTCATTGAGCAATGGATGGTGGCCATTCTTGAAGAATTTGGGCACCATGATCATTCATCAAGAGTTCATATGAGTGGTGATATCATTTGGAATCAAGATCTCAAGAGAAAGAGGCTTGGAATTCATCAGAACATGGCTCAGTCAACCAAAGCCCTAGCAAAGTCAACTATGGTCAACTATGCATTTAATCAGGGATTTGAGGGTGTGAGATGGTTGGAAAGGTCTCATTCATGTCCATACAAGTCTCATATAACATTTCAAAGATCATCATTGAAGGATTTGAGGTCAGACAAAAAGTTTCCCAAAATAGTAAGGACCTGTAATTTTCAACTGCCCAAAATGGAAAGTCCTTCTCCTCAAATTTACATGTCCAAGAAAGCTTCAAATCAAATTTTGTCCAACATGAAAGTTGAAGATCTTGCTCTCACCTTTCCAAAAAGTCCAATAACACTCATTTCTCATGTGTGGTTGGCAAGTTATGATCAAATCATTTTCAAGAATTTTGGAATTTCAAGGAGGCATAACTTTCAAACCATTTGGCCAATTTGGGTGATTCTTTTTTGAGCAAATCCCATTTGACATGTACTATCATAATGCATCATTACATTTCATCAAAAATCATCACATAAAAAGGTCATTTTTCAAGTGAACCATTTTGCATTTTGGTGGGAAAAATAGTGAATTTGAAAAATACACATGATTTTCATGCCAAACCATTCCCAATACATTCTAAATAGAAAATTGGACTTGCTTCAAAGGCATTTTTACTGTTACATTGGTTCTACTTGGAAAAGGACATTTTGGCCAATTTAGCATAAAACTCCACTCTCACTAATTCACTTGATTTGGCTAAACATGATTAACAATTGGATTAAGCCATGGTATAAAGCATTAATCATAACTGAATTCACAGATCCACAATCACTTTTTCAGATCCAAATACAAAAAATCACAAAATTCTCTCAAATCCTCAAGAACTTTTCTTCAACTTTTTCCCTCGAATTTAAATTTCTCTTGCAGGTTCTCCATTCCAATCATCAATTCTTGCACAATTGAAGTTCTGTTGAAGCTCCTTTTGGAAGAATCGTTGAACATGGCAACTGTTGAAGCTTGAAGATCCATAGGACAGTTGGAAATTCCTTCGAGCTGGAGCATTGCTGAGCTACGATCCTCGGTTCATTCATCTTCTACATCCTTAAGGAACTTCTGTTTTCACGTTTCACATCCAAAAAACGCCAAATCACGAACTGCATCATCACTAAGGTCAGAACTCGATTGACACGATTCTTGAAATTAGGTTATGGCTTATGTAGATCTTGTAACGTAGAACACGTTGCAGCTTGAATCGTGCGTTTTCATTAAGTACTGATGAAGAAATCTTGATTTTAAGTTTGGACACCAAAACTTCTTTTGATCGAATCTCTTGCCATGCTTAGAATTAGAACAAATCATGATTATATTGTTGATCCTTATTGAACGCTGATTCGATCCATATATGGTTTGTGCATTTCTGTAACTTTTTGTTCATGATGATGATGAACATCAAGAACACGATGAAGCTTGTTTGGTTTTCGTTCCCAGGCATTGCTAGATCCATTTTGTTTCGCTTCTGCATGTAATCCGTGTTTTTCCGCCATGCCGCCAGTCACGAGGTGACACCTCACTTAATGAAATGCAGAGTTTCATTAAGTGGGCGCTGTATTTACAAGTTTGCCACGCAGCTCAATTATTTCATTTTTAATTCTAAATGTTTATTTCATTTTATGATGCAACTTCAAAAAATCATAAATAATTCATGGATGATCCAAATTGAGTGGGAATTTTTGCATTCATCTCCATTTTTCATCTAGTTTTTTATAAGTATGATAACACAAGTTGTGCACGACTGGTTTTTCTTTTGGTCTGATGTCTTTGTTCATGTATGTTTTTGCATATGTTTTGCCATTTCATTCATGAAATCTTGATGCTAGATCCAAAATGCTTGAAATTTTACATGCATGATCTTGACTCACTCCTGGTCATTTTGGTATATGGTTTGCTATTTTTGAGTTTCTGGATTGGAAGATGTGATGTGATCTTCATGAGTGTGACAATGTATGACACCCTATGTTTTGTCCAACT
Source organism: Lathyrus oleraceus (assembly GCF_024323335.1). Classification (NCBI taxonomy): domain Eukaryota; kingdom Viridiplantae; phylum Streptophyta; class Magnoliopsida; order Fabales; family Fabaceae; genus Lathyrus; species Lathyrus oleraceus. The sequence goes on along the minus strand of NC_066584.1, from coordinate 436,516,163 downwards.
TCTTGAATTTTGTTTCCATACTTGTGCTATGCCAATTGCTCTAATTTTTTGCATGATGACTCTTCTGTATGTCTAGTTTGAGCATGACTTTTTGTAGATTTGTTTGATCCATTTTCTATTTGATTGGGATTTTCTTTGCTGTTTAGTCATTTTTGAACTTTTGTGGAGTGTTCAACTTACATGACTTGTGAAATTCTCATGCCTTATCATATGAAGCTGAAATTTTGTGGATTGATTCTTAACATGTTTAACTTCATTTTGGCTTTGGTGTGGTTCATTTATCTTGTGCCAATTCTGTTTTGCATTCATTTGAAGTTGATACATCATTTGTGGCCTTGTATGAGCTTGTATATGCCTATCATGACTTCATGAATTTAATTTCCATACTTCCTCTGGTCCAAATAGCATGAAATTTGGTATGTTGCTCATTGAATGTGTTCTCATTAGACTTGAATTTTCTTGGAATTTATTGAGCTATTTTGATATTGATTTGATTGTTATCATTCTGTTTGCTCCAATGTGATTCCAAAATGCATAGTTTGACATGTTTAGCTTATGAAATGGATTTGGTGCATAGTTTTGATGTGAGACCAATTGGATTCTACTCTTGTTTGATAAATCTTGATTTTGATCAATTTTCACTTGCTGTTTTGAATTTTTCACCTCCTTTTGACCCTAGGCTTGTCCTAGTGGTCTTACTTCTCATGTTTGAATTTGACTTTTCAGGTTAAGAAGCAAATGCTTTAAGGAGATTAATTCAAGTTGGTTTAATTTGTTTGATTGTGATGAACTAACTTGGTTTGTTTTGTAGGATGCTAGCTCACTTGCCTTGAGCTTGTGCTTTGCACATGTGATTAATTGTGTTGACTGTTGGTCCTTATCTTGTCTGTTTTGACTTTGTGACTTGAATACTGATTATATTTGATTGATTTCAGGTACCATAGTTGCTTTAGTTCCTTTGTGAACTTGCTATTGCTTTGCTTGATAGCATTAGCATTGAGGTAGAATCTCTTGTCTCCATGTAGTCTGGAAGACCTGGCTTGTTATTTAGCCAGGCACCTGTCTGAAGTCCTCCTTAAGAGGCAATGTGTGTGATTGTTTATTTTTGTCCCCAAGCAGGTGAAGTCCTTTTAATAAGGCAATTGGTAGACAAAAGAGATATGTAGCCTATCTCCTACTATTCTGTGAGTCACTCACCTTGCTCACACCACATGTGTTGATGCATAGTGAGTAAAAGCCCAAGATCTATCGAGTCATTAACTTGTGGAGAGAGTTCCGACTTTCTGAACTCCCACACCTTCTGATATTCAATGCTCTCCCTGACCAGGGATAAGATTGATGAGGCACACCCCTCATATCCTTTCATCTGCCTCACCTTGGCTCTCAATGTCAAGGTTAAGAGCACCATTGACCCTCTTCCAGTTGACTTTTAAGTCTAACCCTTTGATTGAGCCTAATTGTTTGGTTATAGTGGGTGCTAAATGTTTGTTTGATTGATTACTTCATATGTACATGTTTGCTTGCATACCTTTGTGCATTTATCATCATTGATTGTTCATTATTGCATGATCATCACTCCATGTCTTTGTGACACATTTGTGTTTGCCCATTGAGGACAATTGTAAGACCATGTTCTTTGGCCATTGTTCCTATGATTTGGAAAGGATAGAGTGCAAGACCATTTCATTGGTCACTCATGTCCTCTTTGCTTAATGCTTCTGTTTGTTTGTAGTATGTGAGGATACAATTGTAAGACCATGTTGTTGGCATTTGTACTCCCATGATCATCTGTTGGAGATCAGAGTAAGCCCAGATAGATTGGCATCTGACATCCATGTTTTGTTTTCTTTTGGGAGATTAGAGTAAGACCAGTTATTGGCATCTGACATCCACCCTTTTGTTTTGTTTTGCTTTGTGAGGTTGGAGTAAGACCATTTATTGGCTTCCGGTATCATTGTTGTGTTTTAGGAGATTGGTGTAAATCCATTTATTGGTATCCGATATCCGCTTTTGTTTGTGAGATTGGTATAAGTCCATTGATGGCATCCGGTATCACCTTGCTTTTATTTTACTTACTTGTTTTGTTGCCTTATTCCAAAGGACACACTTGAATCATCTCCTATATGATTTCAAGAGGTGAACTTCTAGGAAGTTTTACACTCCTTCATCCACACCCTTTTTGTTTCAAAATCCCTTTTCACTTGTTGACTTTTAAACTTGTAAATACATGTTGTGCAAACATTCTCATCTCATTTCAAATTAGAAACCTGGACCCTAAGTCCTTGATTTTTCAAACTTCACTTTTCATAACACTTCTTTGAATTGATCTTAATCATACTTTGACCATACTTGGTGAATACTCATAATCAATTAATTTCACTCATTCAATTGTTTTGGCTTTGTCCATTGTTAATATGTTTTCATACATTAGCCATAGGTTTCAATTACCATAGTGGTTGATGTAAATCTTACCTTATCCTTAGTGAGTCGATTGTAAGACTTCCGTACTGAAAACAGGGTTAACCCCTCTAGTACGTCGAAGCTGTCCTTGCATGGTGGATTGTTGATTCAGGTTGAGTTTTCTCCCATTGGTAATGAAAAGCCTTAGTGCTTGTGTTTAAAAATGAACTCACTAATTTTTGGAAATCTTTTAGCCGAACTACGGCGTTTTGATCCTTACCTTTGATGGAAGGTACGTAGGCAACGGGTTCATCCGTTCGAACACAAAAATAATAAAATTGTACATTCTTTTCTCATCATCCCATTCGTGTTTGCACAATAAATATTTCATAACAAATAACTTCATTCAACAAGTGTGAAAAGGGCTCCCTAGGAGTACCTAGGACGTGATGGGTGCCTAACACCTTCCCATTGCGTAATTTACCCCTTACCCAGACTCTCTGATCTTTTCATTAGTTTTCTATGTGTAAAACTTCTTAGGCTTTTGTTCGCTTTTTAGCCAATCCTTTGGATAAATAAAAGTGCGGTGGCGACTCGATTCATTGTATACTTTGCTTATGGTTTAATCAATAAATCATATAGCGACGAATACACCGCTACAGTCCCATTATCTGTGATGATCCGGCTTGGAATTCCATAACGGCAAATGATCTCTTTCTTGAGAAAGCGTGCAACCACTTGTTTTGTCACATTAGCGTAAGAGGCGGCTTCTACCCATTTGGTAAAGTAGTCAATGACAACCAGGATGAAGCGGTGACCATTGGAAGCTTTAGGCTCGATGGCGCCAATCATGTTGATGCCCCACATTGAGAAAGGCCAAGGTGACGTCAAAACATTTAGTAGGGTCGGAGGCACGTGTACCTTGTCGGCATAGATTTGGCATTTATGACATTTTCTAGCATAATTGAAGCAATCAGATTCCATGGTCAACCAGTAATAACCAGCTCTCAAAATCTTCTTGGCCATAGCATGCCCATTGGCATGAGTTCCAAAGGATCCTTCATGAATCTCCTTGATTAATAGGTCCGCTTCACGTCCATCCACGCATCTGAGCATAATCATGTCGTGGTTCCTTTTGTATAACACGCCATTGCTTAAGAAGAACTTGGATGCTAACTTCCTCAATGTTTTCTTGTCAAGGGTTGTTGCATCTGTTGGATATTCTTGATTTTGCAAAAAGCATTTGATGTCGTGAAACCAGGGTTTACCATCGGCTTCCTCTTCAACCGACTGGCAGTAGGCAGGCTCAACTTTCCGCTCGATCTGAATGAGAGGTGCTTCATTATGGAATCTGACTTGGTACATTGAAGCCAACATAGCCAAAGCATCAGCAATTTGATTCTCAGTTCTCGGGATATGACGGAAAGTGATTTCATCAAAGTATTTTATTAGTTCCATGACATAGGCACGATATGGGATCAACTTAGTATCACGGGTTTCCCATTCGCCTTTGACTTGGTATATCACCAAGGCTGAGTCTCCACATACTTCAAGAATTTTAATTCGGAGGTCAATTGCTGCTTCAATGCCTAGGATGCACGCCTCATATTCTGCTATATTGTTCGTGCAATCAAAACACAACCTTGTTGTGAAAGGAGTGTATCCACCATTCAGATTTAATAGAACAGCTCCTACGCCATGCCCCATGTAATTGGAGGAACCATCGAACATGAGCTTCCATCGAGATCCGGGTTCAGGTCCTTCATCAAGTCCTGGGATTTCACAATCTTTTACCACCATAATGTCTTCATCAGGGAAGTCAAACTTCAACGGTTGGTAGTCTTTAACGGGTTGGTTTTCCAGGTAATCAGACAACACGCTTCCTTTGATGGCTTTCTGAGATACATATTGGATGTCATACTCAGATAATAACATCTGCCAACGGGCGAGTCTTCCAGTCAAAGCAGGCTTTTCGAAGATATACTTTATTGGATCCATTTTTGAGATCAACAAGGTAGTGTGGCAAATCATGTATTGTCTTAGACGACAAGCGGCCCATGCTAAAGCACAACAAGTTTTCTCCAAGAGTGAATATCGGGTTTCACAATCGGTAAATCTCTTACTTAGATAATAGATGGCATGCTCCTTTCGACCGGTTTCGTCATGTTGTCCCAGCACACATCCCATTGACTTTTCAAGCACAGTTAAGTACATAAAGAATGGTTTCCCCTGAACAGGTGGAATTAGAATAGGGGGCTCTTACAGGTATTGTCCGATTTTCTCAAAAGCCATTTGGCAGTCAGAGTTCCATTCAACTGCTTGATCTTTTCTTAGCAATTTGAATATAGGTTCGCACGTAGCAGTCATATGGGATATAAACCTAGAGATGTAGTTCAAACGTCCCAGGAATCCTCTAACTTCTTTCTCTGTACGTGGAGCAGGCATTTCTTGTATTGCCCTAACCTTGTCCGGATCTACCTCAATTCCTCGTTGACTAACAATGAAACCAAGCAACTTTCCAGATCGGACACCGAAGGTGCATTTAGCAGGATTCAGCCGTAGTCGAAATTTCCGAAGACGCTCGAATAGCTTTTGCAAGTGGTCTATATGATCCTCTTCACTTTGGGATTTTGCAATCATATCATCCACATAAACCTCAATTTCCTTATGCATCATGTCATGGAAAAGAGTGACCATTGCTCTTTGGTAAGTTGCCCCAACGTTTTTGAGACCGAATGGCATTACCTTGTAGCAAAATGTTCCCCAAGGGGTGATGAATGTGGTCTTTTCCATGTCTTCTGGATCCATCTTAATTTGATTATAACCCGAGAATCCGTCCATAAAGGAGAAGACCGCGAACTTAGCAGTGTTGTCTACCAGAGTGTCAATATGTGGCAGAGGGAAATCGTCCTTTGGACTAGCTTTGTTTAGATCCCTGTAATCAACACACATCCTGACCTTGCCATCCTTTTTGGGTACAGGTACTATATTAGCTACCCATTGAGGGTACTTTGCCACTTCTAGAAAACCGGCATCGAATTGACGTTTCACCACGTCACAAATCTTCAAAGCCATGTCGGGTCTTGCTCTTCGGAGCTTCTGCTTCACTGGAGGGTAATCTGGTTGTAGTGGTAGCTTGTGGACAACAATGTCAGTATCTAAACCTGGCATATCCTGATACGACCAAGCAAATACATCTACATACTCTTGTAGCAACTTGATCAATCTTTCTTTGATGCTTGCCCCAAGTGTAGTCCCAACTTTGACCTCTTTCTTGTCTTCCTCGGTGCCAAGGTTGATTGTTTCCACTGGTTCTTGATATGGCTGAAGGGCCTTTGACTCGTGCTCGAGCATCCTTTCCAATTCTTCAGGGAAATCTCAATCCTCCTCACTATCCTCTTCCGCTTGGTAGATGGGGAGTTCAAAATTATAGGAAGTAGTGGGGTCATCGAATTCAACTGGTTTATTGATTATTTTGCATGTTTTTTAATGATATTTTTTAGAAAAATGGAAATAAAATGCAAAAGAAATAAAAAATATTTTTGTAGTTTTTGAAAGGATTGCCATTTTAAGGAAAGAAAAACAAAATAAATGAACGACAAGAATTTGAACAAAATGCTCTTTATTTGTCATAATGATTTTTTTTGAAATTTAAAAGGGGCCCTACAAATGATCCATTAGCCTTGGGCAGAGCTAAGGATTTTCAAAAACACAAAGGAAAACACAATTACTTTGACACGGGAAAAACTTCTGGAATCTCAACCGCTTCCCAATTTGTTAAGGCTGCCTCACACCGGTATATCAGGTTTGATGTTTCTCCATCTTCAGTGTCATCTTCCACTGCACCAACTTGATCTCCATGGATAAATCTTGTGCTCAGGAATACTTCTTGTATGCTCCGCACACGGTCCTTTGCAGGGACCAGGGCTCCTCCATTAGTAGAAGGCTTGTACCCCAAACCAAAACGATCATTTTTCTTACTGACATTGATGACTTGCTCCCAACCTGCAGAGCCTCCACTTTCAACTGTTGATCTTGCACTCTTCAAAGAAGCGAACGACAAACTGGTTTTATCAATTAGATCCTTAACCTCTTCAAGTGTGGCATTGGATACTTCAAGTGCTTGGAAAGAGGTCTCTAAGGCATCCTCATCAGCCTCAATATAACGGAAAGAGGAGAGTTGACTGATGATAAAATCTTCTTCACCCGAGACAATGACGAGCTTGTCATCGACAACAAACTTCATCTTTTGATGCAGAGTAGAAGTTACTGCCCCAGCAACATGTATCCATGGGCGTCCCAAAAGGCAGCTATAAGCGGGATTTATGTCCATGACTTGGAAATTGATGGGGAATACATGCGGTCCGATCTGTATTGGTAGCTCTACCTCCCCAACTACTGTCCTTCGAGAACCATCAAATGCTTTTACCACAAGTGCACTAGGTTTCAATTCTGAACCTTGGTAAGACAATTTAGCAAGTGCCCTCTTTGGTAGAACATTGAGGGATGATCCAGTGTCAACTAAAACTCTGGCCAGAGCATCTTCTTGGCACTTTATGGATACATGCAAGGCGCGATTGTGATTCTTCCCCTCCTTGGGTAGCTCTTCATTGTTGAAACTTAGAGTGTTGCAGGCTGTGATATTGGCGACCACCCCATCGAATTGGCCAACCGTTATATCTTGGGTAACATAAGCCTGAGCAAGCACTTTTAGTAGAGCCTCCCTATGAGCTTCGGAATTCAGAAGCAAAGACAAGATAGATATTTTTGATGGTGTCTGATGTAACTGATCAACTATCTTGTAGTCGGATTTCTTTATTATTCTTAGAAACTCGCTTGCTTCATCTGTTTGCACAGCCGGCTTTGCCCCTCCATGCTTTGGGGTAGGATTTACATTTACAGCTTCCCTTGTTGGCTCTTGAGGGTTCACATTAATATTGGGAGTATAAATCCAACCACTGCGGGTCATCCTGCTTGTCCCTGCGATGTTAGTGATGTCGGTGTCAACATTCTCCAAACCTTCCTTACTTTCAGTAGCTTTGGGTTTTCCATCTATCACTGTTATGTCGTACTTTCAGGGTACCGCCTTGGTGCTTTCAAAAGGAAATGGGGTAGGCATGCAAACTACCATGGGTGATGGATGAACAACATCTCTTCTGTGATAAGTTACCTCAAACGGTTCTGGTATATTAAAAACGGGTTCTGGTATATCAATGACTGAAACTTCCTCATTTGTTGTTGGACCACAAATTTGTAAAACACCTTGATCCATCAAGTTCTGAACATCATTTCGTACCACCTTACATCCTCTTGGATGAACGGCACATTCCTCACAGTTGTCGTGGCGTGTATCAATCAAACTAGCCCCCACCAATCTTGCATGAAGTGCTAGCAATGGAGTTTTAACATTTTCCACGTTTTTGATTATACACACATCAGAAGCATCCTCGATGGCATTAACATCACCATGTGCCGGCAGAGGGTTACTTTTTACATTGGGTCCGACATCTCAAAATGAAAGAATCTTCTTCTCAACCAGGTCTTGCACAATATGCTTTAAAGCATAACATCCCTCTAAATCATGTCCAGGGGCACCCCCATGGAAAGGACAATGGGCATCTGGATTGTACCATGGAGGTAAAGGATTTGGTGGAGGACCCAAAGGTCTGGGAGTCACCAACCCTTTTCGTAGTAACGATGGGTACAATTCAGTGTATGTCATAGGGATTAAAGCAAACGGAAGTCTACTTCTTTGTACCCTATTTTGATTTGGAGGATTTTGTGGACGAGGAGCCTGTGCCCTTGGCTGTTGATAAGCAGGTGGCGCGGGCGCTTGCTGGTATACTGGTGCTTGTTGAATAGGTTGATAGACAGGAGCTTGTGATTGGTTAAAATTTGGTGTGACAGCTGCCACATACGGTTGTTGAACATACTGCACTGGATAAGTTGGTTGTTGTTGAGCAAATTGATGTTGCTTCTTCCATGAATGACTCCTCCTTTGACTGGTTGACACTGCATTTGTCTCACCCTCTTTCTTTCTTTGAAAACCTCCGGGAAACTTTTTGGCATTATTACCAGATGTTTCAGAGGTGGTTATCATTTTTCCATTCTTCAATCCAAGCTCGACCTTTATGCCCACGGCGACCAGGTCAGAGAAGCTTGCAGATACACTACTCACCATTCTTTCATAGAACATAGGTTTGACTGTATCCATGAACTAATCTGCTAACTCCTTCTCAGCCAGAGGTGGTTCGACTTGCGAGGCCACTTCCCTCCATCGTTGCGCGTATTCCCTAAAAGACTCATTATCTTTCTGGGACATGCTGAGCAATTACCTCCTATCTGGGGCCATATCCATGTTATACTTATAATGTTGGATGAAAGCATCAGATAAGTCTTGGAAACAATGAATCCTACTTTGATCAAGGCTTAAGTACCACTTAAAGGGAGCACCCCTTAAGCTGTCTTGGAAGCAATGTATCATAAGTTTATCATCCTCCACGTGCGCAGCCATTTTTCGATAGTACATAATAAGGTGACTTTTAGGACACGAGTGGCCTTCATACCTATCGAAATTTGGGGTCTTGAACTTCGCAGGAATCACAAGACCTGACACTAAGCACATCTCCTTAGCAGTAGCACCAAAAACTTGGTCACCTTCCATTGCCCTTAACCTTTTCTCAAGAATCTGGAAATTCTCCTTCATCCCTCTTATGTCTTCCTGCCTTTCCTCATCTTCATCTGAAAAGTCCGGAGCATGTTGTTGATCCTCAAAGTAAGGTTGCACATGTGCACGAACGAGAGGTGGTGCGAACGTGTGGACCACTGGATGATTTTCATCGATGGTTGGTAGAGGAGCCATCTGCTGAGTGGATTGTGCAAAACCATGGGCGCCTTCAACTGGAGGTGTGAAACCAGGAGGTAAACCATAGGCTGGCCAAGTGGTTGGTACTGTCCTTGCAGGTTGGGGTTCAATCGATGGACCGGCGATTTCTGAAACGACCGTTGTTTGGGTGTCTAACTTTGCCCTGATGACCTGTAGTATCTCCATGACTTGACCCATGTTTCCTCGAAGGTCTTTGAGTTCTGAGCTTACTCGCTCCAATTCTTGTTCTTGATCTACCATTCTTTGACGAGCGCTGGCTCTGGTGTTGTAGTGGTGTTGAGGACTCAGTGTGGAACTGAAGAAGACACAAAAATGAGTTTTTTGTTTGAAGAATGACATGAGTGCATGTTATGGGTGCATTTTGTGCAAAGCTCTTAGTTATCTTTATTATTTATTACAGCAATGTTAGAATATAAGAACAACATGTAATAATTGAGACCCAAAATGACAACTTCCATTAATTAAAATCAAATTCGAATACAACAGGATTTAACTTCAAGTACACATGATTCAAATACAAAAAGATTTAAACATCAACAATTCAAATTCAAGTACAAGTAAACTTAAGTTCTGTCTCAGCTCTTATGATCGTAGCCAGATCTGTGGTGAGCTCATTCATCATTTTCTTGATAAACTTGACGAAATTGAAAACTTGAGGAGGCGTGTTTTCTGGACACATACACCAATCCGCTTCCTGGAGTTTTTCTGGGAGTTCCAACATATTGAGGTTAACAAACCTAGCTAAGTTGCGGAACTTTCCATTCCATTCAACATAGAGCTCTTGGAGTTTCTGGATGACCTTGTGATCTTCATCTAAGGTTGCTCTAGCCTCTCTATACAACCTTTTCCAGTACACACAATCATTCTTTAGGAGTAAGTAGGCTGCATCACCTTCTTGGCTCTCCAAAACTGCAAACCTCCTAGTAGCTTCTTCCAACTGGTACCTGAGATGGTGACAGTTTCTTTCAGCTTCTTCCTTTTGGAGTATCTCGCGAGACAACTTTTCCTTGCATTTCTTCAGAGCGTCCCTCAAGTCACGGATCTGTGCCTCAAAGTCGAGCTTAATTTCTTTTTTATCCATAAGAGATTTATCCAACATTCTCCCTAACTCACAGATCCTATACTCAGCTTTCTTGAGCTCTTCCTTCCTGGTTCGGATCACTGATGTGGAACCTAATAGGAGCTCCTTAACCTTAGTAGCGAATTTCTCCATGTCCTCAGGGAGTATGGGCTTGGGCTCAGGAGTTTTAGGAAAAGCTGAAACCTTTAAGATAAATGGCAAATGGATTTCCCCAACTCTTTCTTTCACCCATTGAGTGTAAGGTTCTTTCGCAAGAATGTTTCTTTTTCCAAACTCTTTACCCTTCCTTACAACCTTTAACCAAGCCTTTCGTATTGCTCTTACATCAGGATTGCTTGCTTGGATGTCAGAGAGCACAAATGGCTGTAAGTCCTTTGCGTCAGGAGGACCATCCATGGAGTAACCGTGTTGCATTCGAGATAACATAGGGTTATAATTGATGCAACCCTTGGTACCCAACAACGATAAATTAGGAAATTCCCCACAGTTGACTATAATGTCTGGGGTTTCCCACTCTCGGATATACCATCTGATGGATGTGTTGCATGAACCAAGTGTTGCATGAACCAAGTGTAAAGCAAAGGAGCACAGCACAGCAAAGTTCCACCCCTTTTTTCATGTCGAGCGTGAAGGGCATGGTAAATGTCAACTAAGAGAAATGGTACTGGATTGCCAGAGAGAAAGACTTCTATGGCTACTTGATCCACAAATTTTTCAACATTTGGGAAGAGCACAATCCCATGGATCAATAAGGCCAACACATCATAGAATGCATTCCAGTTTCCACTTTTCTTGAACTTTAGAGCTAAGTCTTCCAAAAACATCGCGGCAAAACCTTCGCAACCCCCTTTTTCAACCCAATTGTCTCGAACAGTCGGGACATTGATACTTAGGGCTGAAGCTATCTTCTTTGGGCCCATATCTTCTTCGAGCTTTGGAAATGGATTAAAATCTTTCAATTTGAGGCCCACGATTCTCTCAACTTCTTCCAAAGTAGGAGCTAACTGGAAATCAGCGAATGTGAAACAGCGTAGAGGTGGATCATAATATTGTGCCAAAGAGCCGATAATTCCATAGTCAACTTCCTTAGTTAGAAGGCTCAAAATTTTCCCATAGTTTTTTCCGAACTCATCATGTCTGCTAAGAGTCAAATCAGAGATCAAACCCTTCAGACTGTCCAACTTAGGTTCCTTGTACTTAAGCGTGAAAGTGTGTCTCCTTGAAGTTGTCATTTTCAAGTTCTCAATTCCTGAAACAAATAAGAGACAACTAAGAGCTTGCTTTTTATGATGTTGATGCAATGTATGAATGTGATGCTTTTTTTTGTATAGGTTCAATAGGCTTAAGGCATGGATAAGTCTGATTGCTTTATATAGAACAAGGTTCTCACCAGGTATGATTTAAGGGTTTTAAAAAAGTTCCCAAAGTCATGGATCCATTAGACTGTTTGCTACTTGCGGCAACTTACTTGTCGGGCATCAACTTCATCTAAAGAATCTACTCTAAGTGAGGTTCTCGCATCGATCCAACGAGAAATTCATCTCGCAGACCCACACTACGCAACCATCTTTCCTAGTTGGACAAAGAACTAAGGTTCTACAAATGGTTCTCAGAGTCATGGATCCTAAAGAAAATATCGAAGCTTACGGCAACTTACTTGCCGAGCGACAACATCCTCTCAAGAATCTACTCTAAGTAAGGTTCTCGTACCGACCCAACGAGAAATACATCTCGCGGACCCGCACTACTCAACCTTATCCTATCTTATGTTTTTACTCGAGACTCGGGTAAAAAGTCTTTCCCACAAGGTTTGCAATCAGAGTATCCAAGTACCAAACCATAATCGAACCAATACAACAGATTCATATCAATATGACAATAGAGATAGTAAAAACAGTAAAGAAAAGCCACATAGGTAAACAAACAAAAGCACACAAACGACCTAACTAGGCTTGACTCACTTAGGGATGTTCCTGTCCCCAGCAGAGTCGCCATCTGTCGCACCTCAAAAAATGGGGATACGACTTTAAGCGAAGCGCGATCGCACGCTCGCAATGATGGACTGAACAGAGTCGCCACCGAACTTTATTTATTCCTAAAAAGGAAAGGGGAAATATCGATAAAACCTCTAAAAGAAAGGATAAGATATGGTCATCGCAACCAATATCAGGGTTCGGGAGTCGATTACGCAAGGGGAAGGTATTGGCACCCCTCACGTCCGTTGTACCCAACGGGAACCATTAGGTTAGTTGTGTGCGTTAGTGTTAGTTGAAATATTAGGATTTTCGAATTATTAGGTGGGAAAGAAAGAAAGGATGAGAAGAGAATGTTTTTGGAATTTTGACGAAGGACTAAACCTAAGTTTTTTATTAGTGGGCCTGACAAAATTTAAAAATCCTACTCCTGCGTATCTCAAAAGAGAAATCAAGGCTTACGTAGTTCTGGGTAGAAAAATGTTTGTTTGTTGGTCGATTTTAGCGAAAGCTATACTGTATTAATCGACGAAAACATTGTTTTACCCAAAACAGATGAGGAATGGACGCATACCACACATCGAACGGATTTATAAATCTACATTCGGAAAAGCGTCACTTATCTCGACTCAACAATCGTGGCTGAAACATTGTTTTGTATCACTTAAGACAATATATCTTTTGCTTATGAAAAAGGTTTTTGATTAGTCGCACGGCGGCGAGAAAAGAGTTTGATTGGTTGGATGTATTTTTGAGTAATGGCGAGAACTTGGATGAGCGAGATATACATCTCGAATCCTAGCCTCAGGAGTGCATGGTATACACCATGTTCCATTTCCATCTTTATTGGCAAAAGTGTTTAATAGAGATTAAGTATTTTTAGGTTTGATTGAGAAAGGGTTTGAAGAAACCGCATTGACAATTTTAGACGATGGCGAGAGTTAAGATAGGCGAGGCATCCGCCTCGAATCTTATTCTCAGGAGTGCACGGTATATACCATGTTCCATTTCCATCTTTATTGAAAAAGTATTAAGGTAGGAATTAAGTATTTTAAAGTTTGAAAGACGAATACTTACGACCGGCAAGCTCTTACAGCTTGGGTCTAAGACTCGGGACTACGTCTGGACATTCCACCCAGGCAGTCTGTTTCTTTCCAATATTGCTACGAAAATGATTCGAATATTTACGAATGTTTTGGAGGGAAGACGAATATTTATGGCTTGCAAGCTCTTACAGCTTGAGCCTAATATTCGGGATTATGATTGGATATTCCATCCAGGATAATCTTTTTCTTCACATTTTACTTAGAAAATGATTTGAATATTGGAGTGTGGAAGAGAAGACGAATATTTACGGCTTGCAAGCTCTTACAGCTTGAGCCTAATATTCGGGATTATAACTGGATATTCCATCCAGGATAATCTTTTTCTTCACGTTTTAATTAAAAAAAGATTTGGCGATTGGAGTGTTAATGGAAGAAAGGCTTGAAATTGTATTTGAAGGTGATGAGGAAATGAAATTGAATGTTGAATGTGATTATTTACATGTGTAAAAGTATGGACATGGGTACTAATAACCTAACTAGATTAATTGACACACAAAAATCGACTAATCGAATAAAAAATAATATCGGAAATTCAACCATTAATTAAATCTAAAAGGTAAACATTTAAAGATACAAACAACTAAATAACGATCAAATTAAATTGATAAAAATTTAAAGTAAAATAAATAGTAGAAGTTATATACAAAAATTAAATAAAATAGTAAGCATAACAAATAGAAACATGAAGATTTGCTATCCCCAAGTATCGAACCCACCCGCTAAAGACAACGAAACTACTCTCTCTCCACTAGGCCACTCATAGTTATTTATAATTTTAATAATAACTGGAATATATAAACCAGAATAGGTTAAAATTAAAATTAAAAATAAAACTAAACTAAAATAGTTTGTTGGACTACCAATTAACAGTGGAAGAATCCAAGAAAATAAACCCTAGCCGCCTGGCTGTTGGGTTTCCAAGGGATAATGGATTGGGAAAACAAAAAGCAATACACTAATATACACTATTTAATAAAAAAACAAAGGAATACTAAACGTGTTAATTTTTTTTATGGTTTAAACGTTTGTTTTTTTAAATAAATAAAACAAGAAGATGAGTGGAATAGTAACAGAACAAAAAAATCCTCATCGTCCTCACTCTTCAATCTCTCACGCCTCTCAACCGCTCTCTCAATCACTCACGCTCACTCAATCTCTCCATCGCTCACTCAATCTCTCCATCACTCACTCAATCTCTCCATCGCTGTTCCATCTCCCAATCGCTCGCATCCCACCAACGCTCAATCTCTCATCGTCTCTCAAACGCCCTAAATCTGAACCTCAACCCTCTCGTTCCCTCTCAATCTCTCATACCCAACGTGAAGAATCTAGAACTTTAAAGAGAATCGAAAGAATGTTCACCTTCAGCGGTGACTCGGTGGCGATGATGAACTGGCGCCTTCCTCTCTTCGCTAAGGTTTCCATGCCGTCACCCAAAGGTTAGGTTTTTCTTTGTGATGTTTAGAACTAGGGTTTGCGTTCCGTTGCCTCTGATTTTTTTGTCCTGATTTAGAGTTTTTTTCTCTGTTTCAATCGTTTCCCCTCTCACCCTTTATATTCAACAGGCTAGGGTTTCAAATTGGTCTTTGGAGATCCAGAAGGGGCGTCTCTGTGAACTCCTTTCGGGATGCTCAGATTCGGATTGTCTTATTTGGTGTTAGATTCGGAAATGGTAAGACAGACCTGCACTTTCTTCTTCTACTTTGTCTCAATCCCTTTTGGGATATTTTTTGAACTTTACCGCCTTGCTAATTGCTTTATGTTTTACTGCAGTGAATTCGGTGAAAACATGAGGAGCTTCGGTTTTCACATGGCTTTGGTTTTGAACTCAGTTTTGGATGGCTTGAAGAATGTAAAACCCATACTTAATGCTTTCTGCAGTTATCACACACTTTAATTCTTTGGTAGAAGCTTCAAGTGAACGCATAAGATGATAACAATAATCTTCTCCACATCTAACAGTAATTTAGTTTTTTATTCATTGACTCTATCCATCTGATATCATTGTTGCAAAGAAATCCAAAATTAAAGACCTGTCATTTTCCTCATTTTTTCTGATAAGAAGTGTACTGTCTGTAATATTTGTTAAGCCATTTATGAGATAATGGAATGTAATATCATTTGGAACACAATTTCTCATCAGTATTAATTCAAAAAACGATGCAGCTTTTTCAGGTTTATCGGTCCTACAACAACCACCAATAAGTATGGTGTATGTGACAACATTAGGCTCTAAATCAAAAGATTCCATCCCTCTGAAGACTTTTTCAGCCCTGTTCATGTCTGCTTTCTTGCAGAATCCATTGATCAGGCAGGTGTAGGCAACTACATTTGGCTTGCATTTTTGTTTCACCATTTTCAGGTTTTACTTGGAATGTGAGTTTGAAAATTTGTCATGGCAAGCTGTATTGTGAGGCAGGTATCGGTCATGCTGGTGTTATTTATTCTTGTCTTGTGGTTCGATATCCCATGGTAATCTTGCAGGTATACTCACAATTCTTGCTCTGGTTTTGCAGGGTGCGCACATGGCCGGAGAATGGTGAGCCAAAATTTCCTTTGCTGGCTGCATGATATATGGTTTGTGATGCTTGGTGTTTTGCCATGAACTGTTTTATTTCCTTGGTTAGAATGCATTGGTTCTGCCCTATTTTCATAACTGAGTTGGTCACATATGTTGCATAACATGTAACATGATTGCTTGTAAATGGTATGTCACAAGATCATGTTGAATGAATGGTTTGATGAACACTTATGCTAGAGCAGTAATAGGTTTCTAAGTCCATTGTGAATTAACTTGTTTGAACATGTGACTTGCTTCTTCATGCGTTGGAAAACTTGATGTTCGCAAGTATACGAACGCGTCAGAGTAATATAAAAGATTATCGAACCACAGAGACCAAGTGTCAATCTATCGTTATCTGTTGTTATGGTGTTTATCAAAGGCAATCGAAATAGGTGTTTTTGTAGTGTACAATTGAAAAATAAAGTACTGAAATAAAATATAATTAATAAAGACAGGATCGAATGTAATTCACGTAATCAATTGATAATCCAAGTACTTGTTAATAGAACTACTTATGGGCAATGTTTCCTACTTTGAAAAGAACTAATTTAACGGGAACTATCGCTTTCGCGTATTCAGAACCGAGTTGTACTCCCTAATCAAACCCTCTTATTGTCACTTATAAAAAGGCGCGCATTGCGTTAGAGTAGTAAACCTATTTTTAAGAAATATAGTATCTTGACTAAGTTGAAAAGTATTATAACCTGGATTTCTTAACCAAAAGAGGTTCTTACGAACCAGACTCTAAACTTATAAACGCGTTCGAAAATAGTTTTAAAATCTCTTTTCTTCTTAATGTTAAAAACTCCTAATGAACTAAACAAAGCGCTTTCGCTGTTTTTGAAATAGTTAAAAACAATTAAGTTTAAAAAGACGTTGGACGGCTTTCGATCTTACCCAACGGAATTGAAGTGCGGGAAAACTTAATTTGAAAGTTAAAATAGCCCTTTAAGTGTTTCTACGAACAATTGTACGGATTACTGGTTTAATTACGATCCTTACATTCTAACCTTACAAATTTAGTTAGACATGGTAAAATAAAAGTGCATTAAAATAAATAAAAGTAGTGCGAGTGCGGAAAGTAAATAATTTAAAGCGAGTGCGGAAAATAAATGAAAGTAGTGCGAGTGCGGAAAATAAATAAAGTAAAGCGAGTGCGGGAAATAAATAAAATAAAAGCGAGTGCGGGAAATAAATAAAAGTAAAGCGAGTGCGGGAAATAAATAAAAGTAAAGCGAGTGCGGAAAATAAATAAAGTAAAGCGAGTGCGGGAAATAAATAAAGTAAAGGCGAGTGCGGGAAATAAATAAAGTAAAGCGAGTGCGGGAAATAAATAAAGTAAAGGCGAGTAATAAAAACCTGCTCCAATCGGAGGGCGGAGTAAATTGCAATGCGGAAAAGAAAATGGCGGCAGGATTAACTTCCTTCCAAAGTGCTCCAAACTCGAGTACAGACTCTATCACAGACTCAATTACACAATTGTGGTAACACTCCAATGCGAAGCGATTACCACTTTATAAAACTGAATATATGCCTAAGTGAAACAAAGTTGCTTCTGATTTCGCCTTGTTCCAACGTTCGGATCTTCGTCTGCTCTAAGTTTGGGTGATTGTAAAACTGAATTCGCGTTTCTCTTTATAAGCAAATAAAAAAGGTGGAATTGACTTGGATGCCCTTCAACTTGAAAATAGAGGAAACCGTTTTCCTCTTGTGGCGCCCGCCACAAGGCCATGGCGCCCGCCACAAGCACAAAGTGGGGCGCCTTAGTGGAGGTGGTGGGAAAACGTGGGAGTTGATGGAAGTTTGAATTGGACACGTCATGGCTTGGACTGTGGCGCCCGCCATTGGGTAGGCCATAAGCACAAAATGCTGAATTTTAGGGTTTTTAGCCCTTTTTCACTCCTTTTCTCGATCAGGGCTCCGATTAAAGTAAAAACCTGAAAACAAAGGAAAACACAGTAATAACACAACAAAATGACAATAAAACAACTAGAATGCATGTGAAATCGGAGTCGAAAATACGTAAATTTTAGTGTGATCAAACTCTCCCACACTTAAACCTTTGCTTGTCCTCAAGCAAAACATTGAAAAGCTCATAAAAGAAAATTTGTGTAAACGAGTGCTTCAGGTAGAAATTCTAAGTTCAAGTTGGGATGCAGTGATAGGTACTAACTGAGTGAACTAAGGGTATCATGATGACACTAATCCGCAAATACGGACATAAACTCCAATCCTATATTAACCAACCCATATTATCCCACAATACCTAGGCCTGCCTCTTCATCTCTTTTTGTGTCCTTTTCATTCAGGCGCAATCACATTAAGCCCGTTATCCGTACATGCTTCATAGTAGAGTGGCCTGTTAGTGATTATGATCAGAGCTTGGGGTTTCTGGCACATAAACATGTGTAAACCCTTTTATTGGACCCAACTGTAGTTGTGGGGGATCGGATCGTAATCCGCCCTACCGAGTTCAGTGCCAGATACCTCTGAACCAACTAGCAGTGAGTACTACTTTTCTTTTTTTCTTTTTCTTTTTGTAGCAATTTTTTACAATTCTTTGGTTTAAATGACTTTGTGAGGGTCACCTATACTGGAGTTGCCTTTTTTTGCTTTCTTTTTTTTTTTTTGTTTTTTTTTTCTGGATCATTCACTTATTTGCATCGGTCCCCTACGTAGAGGATGCGTAGGCCGGAGCTGACTGCTGAGATAAACTACTGAGGACTTATACGGAAATGATGATTAAGGATATGGTATATGGGGTTTCGGGAATGATTCCTATATTTACGAAGCTTATGGTGCTAAAACAGATACTGATGTTTCGCAAAGTTCTCCCAAGTCACCGCATCCTTACTCACAACATGTCCTTAAAACCTGAAAACTTTCGAAATAACACTATTTTCTTTTTGCAAAAAAATTTTGGTGGGGCTAAAGGTATGGGGAGGTAGGATTGTACTAAGGATCTACTATATTTGGTGACTCGTCAGACTCATGCATTATACTAAAAAGCAAAATAAACAACTAAAAGGGAAATTAAACAACTGAAAGGAAATAAACAGTCTAAAAAACAGCAAATAAAAACTAAAAATAAAAGGAAAATGATAAATGCTCCTCCCACACTTAAATCGAACATTGTCCCCAATGTTTCGAAATAAGATAAGGGAAGAGTTACCTAGCAACCTATTGATGACCACTAGTGCCCTCGCCATCCTGAGGTGGACGACGGGAACGAGTACGACGATGATCTCTCTGATCCATCCTCGCCTGCAGAGCATCCTGGGCGGTTCTCACCTCTCGAAGGTTACCAATAATGGAACCTTAGGTGGCTTCAATTAGTGCCACGTGTCTCTGGTTGTATTGTTGCTTACGGGCTTGTGAGTCTGTGATCACTTGCAGAGACTGTAGAACAGTGTCGTAGGACCTGTCTGTCCTCCGCTGTGATTGTTGCATGAAGTTCATATTATCCGTCATTTGTTGCTGGAGGGTAGAGAGTAGGTCGTCACGCCTTTGCTCTCTAGCCAGATGGTCACGCCACATCTCCTCTATAATATAGAAGCCAGGAGTGGTACCTTGTCGAGAGGATTTCCCGATTTTGCAACCGTTCAATGATTTTTCTTTGTCTCTCCCCCGGTTTCCCTCCTCGAAGAATGAATCCGTTGAACTCCATTTGAATGCTCTTGAAATGTGGATGAAGAAGATGAAGTGGTTGGTGAAAAGGTTGGATTTTTACAAAAATTCGGCAGATGAAATCGAAAATGGAAAGTGGATTTGTGATTTGTGTGGTATGATGGTTAGGAAAGTATGAGCTTTTTATGGGTTCAAGGGCTTTTTTCCAAGGTGAAAAAATGGGTTTTGGAGGTTGTAAGTTGCAAAAATGGTGAAGGAAAGTGGTCTGCCCCGACCATTTACAGACGCTGTGGCGGGCGCCACAGGTCCTATGGCGGGCGCCACAAGGCAAAATCCGGCTGGGCCAGATTTTGGTCCTTTGGTTTGGGCTTCGCTTGTCTTTTGGCTTTGAGGGGGTCTGGATAGCATTTGTCTTGTGATTCTCCTAGTTTCTTTGACTTGCATAATTTTATAAAAGTAAAAACGAAAATAAAAAGTGAAACTGAAACAAAAACAAAAACAGAAATTAAATACAAATATAAATAAATAACTGAAAAAATTAAAATGCAAAATAAAATAAATATAAAACATATATAGATAAAAATAGAAATACTAATGTACGGCAATAGTTTATATAATATTCAAATGCGATAATGTAAAATGAGAAATGCAAATACGATAAATATATATAAAGAGAAATAAACTTAAATGGTGAGATCAGGTATTAGGGTGGTTGTCTGCCTGAGTGGATTCACGGAGCACGGCTATCTCCTGCCTGAGCTCGACGATCTCCTGATATAGACAATCGGCTTCAGTAGCATGGGTGAGATCAGACACTCCAATCTGTAAAGTTAGGTCCGCCACTTTCTGTCTAAGCGCTGTAATCTCTCTACGGCACTCAGCGATCTGGGTGCGTATGTCGGGTGTCTGCAATGAATGATTATTAGAGAGAACAGTGATTCTAAGAGATGGTGGTGCAGGTGTGTATTCAGCAACTGGGGGCGATCTCGGCTCCTCAACGGTCTCTCCCTGGCCCTCTAGAGCATAACTCCAATTCGCTGGATCATGCACACTAGTCATCATAGGGTCTGGCAGTGTAAAGTAATGGATGGCCTCACTGTCGACTAGCAATCGGAACTGACATGGGTGGAAAGAGGCTCTCCTCATCAATCCTCTAGTCAAACAGAAATCGATGTCCATGGTAGTATATCCACAGTAGGTCCGAAGATGCAACAGCTTGCGAGACAGACCTAAGGCGACAGCAATCTGTGTGATGATTCCACCAACATGGATGACTCCTTCGGTGGATCTAGAGATACCGCTGAGATTATTCAATAAAAAGTTCCTACATGCTACTGGGCGAGACTGGGATGCGCAAAATAATAGGAAGATCTCCTCTTCACTTAGTAGAGTCTCTGCATCCTGTCTTCCCAAGAAGGAATGTGCTAATATCATCTGAAAATACCTGAAGGCTGGGTTATGTATGACATAAGATAACTGTGTAGATGGATCCTGGCTTCCGCCACCTGATATATCACTCCAAAACTTCTCCACTTCCTTACCCAGGAAATATCCCAAAGGTGTCTCCGGGATAGCATCGGGAGTAGTCTGGAAACCTAATAAGTCGTCGAACTCTTTCTGGCTGAAGGAGTACTCAACTCCAAAGAGCCTGAAAGCAGCATACCCATCTGGTCCAGAATATGGGTCGTAGTCGAATGAACTCAGGAACTCTAAAGTCAGGTTCCTATATGTGTTGCTCAAGTCATCAGCAAATTTGTCCCAGTGGAGCTGGTGGCCAAGGAATCGGATACTAGGCTCGATACCCAGTGCCTCCATACAGTGCTGATCAGGGTAACGTGTGGGTGCCATAGGGCGCTGGTATAAAGCAATGTAGCGCTCCCTCTGAGCATTGTCTCTATAGGCAACATGCATGTCATCAAAACCCTGCATCTTGTAAAAGTTAGGAAAGGTGATCCTGAAAATACAAACCATTCAAACTTTTAGTCTCTATGCAAAATAAAAATAAAAATAAATGTAAATAAATGCGAAAAAAGTAAAATGAAAAGAAAAACCATGGGTTGCCTCCCACGCAGCGCTTGTTTAATGTCATTAGCTTGACGATTAGAATTTATACACCTATAGTAGTAGGAATTGGTGGATCAATCAGGGTGTGGCTTGAGTAGTATGTTGGAATGTCTCCTCCTTTGTAGAGCTTCAGTCTTTGTCCATTTACAAGGAATGGACTATAGGTATCGTTCTTGATTTCTGCGGCTCCGGATCTCAGAATCTTGGATACTTCGAAGGGACCAGTCCATCTTGAACGTAGCTTTCCAGGGAAGAGTCGTAACCTAGTGTTGAAAAGGAGAACAAAATCGCCTACATTGAAGTTTTTCTTTACTATTCTTTTGTCATGATAGGCTTTTGTCCTCTCTTTATATATTTTTGCATTTTCGTAGGCAGATTGCCTAAGTTCTTCTAATTTATGAATGTCTAGGATACGCTTTTCTCCAGCGGCTAAGTAGTCTAAATTCAAAGTTTTAATGGCCCAATAGGCCTTATGCTCTAACTCGAATGGTAAGTGACAAGATTTTCCATAAACTAGTTGGTAAGGAGTAGTTCCTATAGGGGTTTTGAAAGCGGTTCTATAGGCCCATAATGCTTCTTGAAGCTTCTGAGACCAGTCTCTCCTAGAAATAGAAACAGTTTTCTCTAGGATCTGTTTTATCTCCCTATTAGATACTTCTACTTGGCCACTAGTTTGTGGATGGTACGGTGTTGCTACTCTATGCCTAACTCCATATTTTCTTAAAAGTTTGTCAAATATTCTCGATATAAAGTGTGATCCTCCATCGCTTATGACTAAACGTGGTGTTCCAAATCTAGGGAATATATAGTTTTTAAATAATTTGATTACTACCCTAGTGTCGTTTGTGGGTGCAACTATAGCTTCAATCCACTTAGACACATAGTCTACAGCTACTAAGATATACCTATTTCCTAAGGATGGTGGAAAAGGTCCCATGAAATCTATACCCCATTGTCGCATTACGCGAAAAAGCGGCGGGAGAACAAGAACAACAGAGCCGCCACCGTGCGTTATTTATCCCAAAGGAGGGAAAGGAAACGCTCAGAGTAAACCTGGGAAAAGACATGGTCTCGCGACCAAAGAGAATGGGATCGGGAGTCGGTTATGCGAAGGGAAGGTATTAGCACCCCTACGCATCCGTCGTACTCGACGGGATCCACGCACAATAGGAAGGGAAATGGTTGCTAAAACACTGCTCAAACACACACACACTGGCTGAAAGAGACGCAAGAAAACAGACAAGGCTGACTCGGCAGGATATCGCATCCTGGGCCTACTTAGTCTATCAGGCATAGACATCAGAGTCGAAGTAGTTCGGACTGGGGAAACGACACATGCTCGCTAGGATATCGCATCCTATGCATACGTATCTCCTTGGACGAAGGAGAATCAGAGCATTCGTAGCTCGGCTGACACGCACACAAACAAAGCAACACAAACACAGGCAAACGTGGAGCCTGAATGCCAATCACTGGACTTACATCAGCATCCGAACCAACAAACACACACAGGAAACCAACTGCCAATCGCTGGACTTACGTCGGACTCCAACCAGAAAAGGAGAAACAACTCACACAAACAAAACAAAAAGGGCGCCCGGAGAGATCAGCTCATCTCCTGCCTACGTACCTCATCTGGTATGAGGATCAGGGCGACGTAGTTCCCCTACGCAGGGACACAGGACTAGCCTAACCAGATAACAGAGGGAGACACAACACTAGGGAGACTACAACTCGAGCCTAGATGTTGTCATGCAAAGTCGTCCCTAAGTTAAGGTTTCTAGCTAACTTGCACAGGAAGCAAGCCTATCCTAAACATGACTTGCACAGGAAGCAAGCCACACCTAACCTAACTTGCACAGGAAGCAAGGGTCTCGATTGCAACTAGGGCAAGAGAAAGGGGAGGTCTCAATCGCAACGAGGGCGAGAGAAAAGAATTAGTGTTAGTTGTTAGTCAAACTCGACAAGACATCGCATCTCGTGCCTACGTATCTCATCTGGACATGAGAATCAGAGTTGTCGTAGTTCGGCTAAACTATTCCTGTTGGTTTGTGTTTTTTAAGTGGACAACGTCACTGCGCAATCTACCTGATGCTCGACCTTTGGAGACTTACTCACCTGTAGTAGAAGGAGTTAACGTATCCTTAAGAGGGGATAATGTTTGTTTGTGTTTTAGGAAAGCTCAAGCAAGAAAGGAAGTCCTATACGAAGGAACCGTGCTACCTTAATTGACATGCAAACGAGACTACGCGGAGTCTAGCAAACCTAGGGGATACAATCACACCACACAAGCACATACAGCATGAAATAAACACACCAACAAGGGGCTCAAACATTAAGGCTAGGTTTTAGTCGAGGGGTCATATCAACCTCAACAAACAAACCTCTGGAGCAGGGTAAATGGTGCTCTTAACCTTGCCATTGAGGGGCTAAGGTGAAGCAGATGAAAGGAGATGAGGGGTGTGCCTCATTACTCTTATCCCTGGCCAGGGAGAGCATTTGACAAGAATGCGTGGGTTCAGAAAGTGGGAACCCTTCTACACATTTGATACTGACTCAACTGTACAATTGTACAAGATCTTGGGTTTGTATCTGCAATGCATCAACACAGTGGTGTGAGCAAAGCAGATGACACACAGAATAGCAGGGGATAGGTTGCATATCCCTTGGGTTCTGCCAATTGCCTCTTCACTTAGGAGGTCTTTGAATATGTACAGGGACAAATTGTAAACATACACAAACATTGCCTCTTAAGGAGGGCTTCAGACAGTTGCCTGGCCAAGTAACAGGCCAGGTCTTCCAGACTACATGAAGATGAGAAATATACCTCAATGCAAATTGCTTATACAAGCAAAGCAAAGCAAAAGTTCACAAGGAACTGAGCAACTAAAAGCACCTGAAATAGTCAAACAGACATTAGTATACAACTTCAGACAAAGCAAAAAGAAACAGACATCAACAGTTAATCAGAAGCAAATGAATGTGCAAGGCACAAGGCTTAAGGCATGTGAGCCAAGCCACCTACAAAACAAAACATGTTAAACAATGATATTCAAGCAAGCTCAATCAAAAAGAATTGGTCTCATTGGTCATTTGTTGGTCAACCTGAAAACATGAACTCAAAGGTGAGTAACAGGACCACTAGGGCAAGCCTAGGGTCAAAAAGGAATGAAAAAGTCAAAACAGCAAAGGGCAAGCATCCAAAATCATGTTTAAACAATCAAGAATCAATGCCAATTGGTTTCACATTCATATCAATCACTATCATCATTTCATGAACAATTTAGGTCAAGATATAGCAAACAGAAGCTCATAGGAGTCAACAGAAAGACTTGCATCAAAAGCAAACTCAAACATTTCCAAAAATCACCAAATAAATCATGATCAATCAAAACACATAGCATGGTAAGCATGTCAAATTTCATCTCATTTGGACAAGTGGAAGGCAGTCAATGAAAATCAGAAAGTCAAAGAAATTTTGAACATGCTCAAAGAAGTCAACCAATCATGCATCAACTTAAAAAATTCATAAATCAGAGATGGCATATGATAAATGAATGGGACTAAAACCATGGCAAATCTTAGGATGTCTAGTTATCTCATGTAAAATTTCATGTCCATCTAATAAAGTATGAGCATTTCATAAAACAAATGGGCACATGCATCACATAAGGTCAACATTTTGGTCAAACAGGGGAGAAAATCTCAAACAAATGGAAAATGGCACAAATAAATCCAAGAAAAATCACATGTAAACTAGACATACAAGAGTAGGTTCATGCAAAAATTCAGATCAATTGGAGGTCAAGAAGCATGGTATCAAAAATCATCAAGTTACACATCAATGGTGTGACACAAATTGTCACACCCTACTTCAAAAATTCACAACTCACAATCTAGATAAGATAAATTCACAAACTCTACATCAAAATAAACATGAATGTGTCTAGTTTGTGCTCAAAAAGTTTCAAGTCCATAGGATAAGTCGTGACCATTTCACAAAGGTTTTGGTAAAATGTGTACAATATTGATACATGTTACAAATCCTAATGCCAAATAAAAACCAACCACCCAAAAATTCTGGAAAAAATGTGATAAAATAATAGAGGTCATGCTGAGCATTTAGCAAAAATTCCCACGAAATTTGGATCACAAGTGAATAATCTATGAATTTTGCAAGTTGAGCATATCAAATGAAATAAAAATGAGAAAATAAATGAATTAAATGGAATTTAAAAACCGGGAATGGCATATTTGTAATTCTGGGATTCACTTAACAAAACGCAGCCGTTTTGGCACGGCAAAGGGAATGTTCCCATTGGTCAGCATGGAGAAACAGTACCATGCACGTGGGTCTCAGATTTCTGGGCAAGGCAATGAACAAATCTAGGGTTTAATGAACAGTAGCATGACATTCTTCTTCCACAATTCGAGTTCAACAAAATTTTTTCAGAAATCACAATTGGATATACAAAAATGATCAGCAAGGCATAACTAACATGGATCCATCATTGATTTTCACTAAAAAACAACACAACTCATGAATCGAGCAAAAATGCATTTCATCACCAAACTTCATTTCAACATAACTCAAGAAATAATCAACCATTTTCAAAAGCAAAACCATCATGAAGCTCAGCATGGATAGACCTTTCTAAAGCATGTATTGATTTGATGAAATAAGGAGATCGAAAATTTACCAGTTCTGAAGTGCAGTGTGGATTCAGTTGTTATCTTGTGGTTTTGGCTTGAAACAGGTGTGCTAGAAGGCTTCAAATGATGTATGAATGAAGTTGTTTAGCTCGAGAGTGCTTGGTTTAGATGCACACGAGTTCTGCCATTAGAGGAGCCTTGAAGAAACAGTCCATGCAAATGAGCTTACAGTCGTGGAATGATGGTGAAAACAAGCTCAAAATGGTGGATGGATGTTGTATTAAGCAAGGCAAGGTTCAGTTCTTTGGCCAATGTTGACAGATTTTGAAAATGGCAAGAAATGAGGTTTTGAGAGAGTGAGTGAATTCTCTTCTTTCTGTGGCTGCTAGGGCTACCAAATGATCAGAAAAATGTTATTTATTTGCTGTTTTAAGTTCCCTTAATGAAATGCTAAGCACACTTAACTTAATGAACCAAATTGCTAAATGACCATTCTTGTCCATATGGTGAGGTGTGGTGGTAGGAGCACGAATTTTGGGCCTTCCACAAGTCACAAACAATGCTTCAAGTCATTCCCAATTGGCCATTCTGATGGAAAGTGTTTAATTCAAAAATTCAATTTTGTACCACACTTGAAAATAAACCATGATAGTGGAAAAATGCCATTTTGATCCATAGGGTTTTGCTACATGAAAGTTACATTTTTGGAAAGAGGAGGTTAAATATGACTTGTTGGAAAAAACCTCACCAAATTTGGCCAAATGGTTTGAGAGATATGGCCTTTTGAAGTTCAAGAATTTTTGAAAATGAATTGATCATATCTTGCCAACCATACATGGGAATTGAGAGTTCTTGGACTTTTTGGAAATGGGAGAACAAGATCTTCAACTTCCATGTTGGGCAAAAATTCATTTGAAGCTTGTATCATGATGTGAGTTTAGGCTCAAGAAGTTTCCATTTTTGGCAGTTAAAATTACAGGTCCAGTTTCTATTTTTGGAAATTTCTGATTTGGCTTCAAATTCTTCAATGATGATGTTTGCCATGATATATGAGGCCTATTTGGAAATGAATAAGCTCTCTCAAACCAAATCCATCCATCAAAACCATAAAATCGGGCCTAGTTGACCAAGTTTGACTTTTTAGGGTTTCTGACTGATTGTGCATTGACTGATGACCTCTGAGCCTCCAATCTTTGACTTAAACACTCCAAATGGATCCCCAAGTCATGTGAACATGTTGGACCAACCCTAGGGCCTTGGCTCAATGAAAAACACACTTGTTTGCTTGATTGACTGATCTCCTGACCAGTTTGACCTAATTCTCCTGATGATCTTGCACTTGGGCAAAAGGGACAATGCAATGCTATGCAGTGGACCAAATTATGTTATGACCTAATATGAGAATGTATGTACAATGATAGGTGCAAATTTGAGGTGCTACAGCTGCCCCTATTCAATCAGTTGGGAACCCGAATGGATGAGAGCAACGACTGTCAGACTTTCAGGGTAAACAGGGATTGAATACTAAGAACCGTAGAAATTTGCACTCTGCTGGGAAAATAAAAACAATGCCTGTCAGGATCGGCAAAGAAAAATCCGTCTGGAATGGAGAAAAGAAAATCGGCCTGAATACCGAAACAGAAACGTCGACCTGATACCAAAATAAATGGTAACACAGGGATAACCATGGCCTGAGCGCCGCTCGTCAGTCTGAATACTGAGCATCGGAATATGAGAGATTTGATGTCGATCTGAAACATCGGAAAATTGGCCTGGACGCCACTTCGGTCTGAATACCGGAAAATTGGCCTGAGTGCCACTTCGGTCTGAATACCGGAAAATTGGCCTGAATGCCACTTCGGTCTGAATACCGGAAAAAACATAAGTACATCGACCTGATCGTCGGAAACTTCTTCGGTCTGAATACCGGAAAAAACATAAGTACATCGACCTGATCGTCGGAAACTTCTTCGGTCTGAATACCGGAAAAAACATAAGTACATCGACCTGATCGTCGGAAACTTCTTCGGTCTGAATACCGGAAAAAACATAAGTACATCGACCTGATCGCCGGAAACTTCTTCGGTCTGAATACCGGAAAAAAACATAAGTACATCGACCTGATCGTCGGAAACTTCTTCGGTCTGAATACCGGAAAAAACATAAGTACATCGACCTGATCGTCGGAAACTTCTTCGGTCTGAATACCGGAAAAAACATAAGTACATCGACCTGATCGTCGGAAACTTCTTCGGTCTGAATACCGGAAAAAACATAAGTACATCGACCTGATCGTCGGAAACTTCTTCGGTCTGAATACCGGAAAAAACATAAGTACATCGACCTGATCGTCGGAAACTTCTTCGGTCTGAATACCGGAAAAAACATAAGTACATCGACC
Source organism: Lathyrus oleraceus (assembly GCF_024323335.1). Classification (NCBI taxonomy): domain Eukaryota; kingdom Viridiplantae; phylum Streptophyta; class Magnoliopsida; order Fabales; family Fabaceae; genus Lathyrus; species Lathyrus oleraceus. The sequence continues at coordinate 436,487,409 of NC_066584.1, read as the reverse complement.
TGATCGTCGGAAACTTCTTCGGTCTGAATACCGGAAAAAACATAAGTACATCGACCTGATCGTCGGAAACTTCTTCGGTCTGAATACCGGAAAAAACATAAGTACATCGACCTGATCGTCGGAAACTTCTTCGGTCTGAATACCGGAAAAAACATAAGTACATCGACCTGATCGTCGGAAACTTCTTCGGTCTGAATACCGGAAAAAACATAAGTACATCGACCTGATCGTCGGAAACTTCTTCGGTCTGAATACTGGAAAAAACATAAGTACATCGACCTGATCGTCAGAAACTTCTTCGGTCTGAATACCGGAAAAACATAAGTACATCGACCTGATCGTCGGAAACTTCTTCGGTCTGAATACCGGAAAAAACATAAGTACATCGACCTGATCGTCGGAAACTTCTTCGGTCTGAATACCGGAAAAAACATAAGTACATCGACCTGATCGTCGGAAACTTCTTCGGTCTGAATACCGGAAAAAACATAAGTACATCGACCTGATCGTCGGAAACTTCTTCGGTCTGAATACCGGAAAAAACATAAGTACATCGACCTGATCGTCGGAAACTTCTTCGGTCTGAATACCGGAAAAACATAAGTACATCGACCTGATCGTCGGAAACTTCTTCGGTCTGAATACCGGAAAAATTGGCCTGAGTGCCAAAGCGTGAATTGGTTTGTGTTCCAAAACACTCAACATCCTGAAGAGGGCTAGAAAAGCAAACTTGTTAAAGGATGGACATTCGATTCCACCAGAAATACGAATCTTACTCGACTGGGGAGGACGACTTCGACCCAAGAGCGCATGAGACATATTATCTATAGCCGTCAGAACGTAGATAATACACTCGCATGGAAGATTATCCATAACCGGGTTGTAGGTTGTTAAATGGATAAACGACCGACATCATCCTGAAGAGAGCGAAGGCAAACTTGTTAAAGGATGAACATTCGATTCCACAAGGAATACGAATCTTACTCTGCTGGTGATAACAACCGAAAGATTGACCAAAGAGTGCATGAGATATATTATCTATAGCCATCAGAACGTAGATAATAACCTCGCATGGAAGATTATCCATAACCGGGTTGTAGGTTGTTAAATGAATAATCGACCGACATCATCCTGAAGAGAGCGAAAGCAAACTTGTTAAAGGATGAACATTCGATTCCACAAGGAATACGAATCTTACTCTGCTGGTGATAACAATCGAAAGATTGACCAAAGAGTGCATGAGATATATTATCTATAGCCGTCAGAACGTAGATAATAACCTCGCATGGAAGATTATCCATAACCGGGTTGTAGGTTGTTAAATGAATAATCGACCGACATCATCCTGAAGAGAGCGAAAGCAAACTTGTTAAAGGATGGACATTCGATTCCACAAGGAATACGAATCTTACTCTGCTGGTGATAACAATCGAAAGATTGACCAAAGAGTGCATGAGATATATTATCTATAGCCGTCAGAACGTAGATAATAACCTCGCATGGAAGATTATCCATAACCGGGTTGTAGGTTGTTAAATGAATAATCGACCGACATCATCCTGAAGAGAGCGAAAGCAAACTTGTTAAAGGATGGACATTCGATTCCACAAGGAATACGAATCTTACTCTGCTGGAGATAACAATCGAAAGATTGACCAAAGAGTGCATGAGATATATTATCTATAGCCGTCAGAACGTAGATAATAACCTCGCATGGAAGATTATCCATAACCGGGTTGTAGGTTGTTAAATGGATAAACGACCGAAAAGAAAGGCATCGGGGTACCAGGACTAGGTATGCAAAAGATGACCAATCAAAAGAGGATAAAGTTGCTAACTCGGAGCAAATACCCAAAAGGAAGGGAAAGACCCAATGGGGATAATACTGCTTGATCAAGGCAAGTATCCAAAGGGGAAAAGAGTATCAATATCACAAACCGGATACTGATAACTGCAAAGAGGGGATTACATCTACCGGTTAGTAGGCAGAAAACCACGGAAAAGTAACCAATCATCGATAGGATGAGCACAAAGGGTTAACTCCAACAAAGGGATGAAAGTGGGATTTTACAACTACCAGCTAGTGGGTAGAAAACCACAAAGATAGGACTTACAACTACCGGGTTGTAGGTAGAGGCCAATGGAAAAGTAACCAGTCATCATCGGGATGAGCACAAAGGGTTAACTCTAACAAAGGGATGAAAGTGGGATTTTACAACTACCAGCTAGTGGGTAGAAAACCTCAAAGATAGGACTTACAACTACCGGGTTATAGGTAGAGGCCAATGGAAAAGTAACCAGTCATCATCGGGATGAGCACAAAGGGTTAACTCCAACAAAGGGATGAAAGTGGGATTTTACAACTACCAGCTAGTGGGTAGAAAACCACAAAGATAGGACTTACAACTACCGGTTTGTTGGTAGAGGCCACCAAACGATCTACTAAGAGACAGAGTAAGAAAAAAGGATTTACAACTACCGGGTAGTGGGTAGAAGACCGTAAAGAAAGGACTTACAGCTACCGGTTCGTAGGTAGAGGCCAACAAATTCCGCTGAGGATAAGATGAATGAGTGCCGGTTAGTGATCGACTATTCATTTATGCCCCAGGGAAGTACAGGAGACAGCCAACAGGAAGCCAATTTAGAATCGATCCAAAAAGGCAAACTGAAACAAGACTCATCCTAATGAGGAAAGAACTCAATAGGGAAAACCCATCCCAATGTGTGTTGGGAGGGAACAGAAACAACCGTCATCCACGAGGACGTATCTCAATGGGGAAATGGCAGGAAAGGATAGACACTTTCTGCTTAAGGGGTTGGCTCTACATGGAGAGATCAGACACACCCACCTTTGCTTAAGGAGGATCTACTTGAGAGATTTGCATCACCAGATAGCAGGAGACAAACATTTAACGGATACACGGCAACAGTTGCAACATGAGTATCTGAATGTTATGATTATGCGTGTATGCCTTATACCTAACATGTATGATGAATGCTGACAAACAGACATGTTCAACATGCAGGTCCGGGAATCAACCATCCGGCACCACTCTTCCGGAGGGAAAACCAAAGTCGTCAGAGAACAAAGAAAATCCACTGGGGGCTGGGATATCAGGGAACACTCATCCTGCAGGGGAGGAAGGCCACCGGTGGCTTCCGGAGGGATCGTCAGTCACAACCGGAGAACAGAGTTCAACATACAGGCAGACGTGCCGCAACACCTCGTGCTGAAAATCAGAGATACCAAGAAGCAACCCGATCTTTGATGAGAATAGATAGGCGTTGATAAAGCTCCTCATGCCAGCAATTCTATTGAGGATTTATCCGAGAAAATGACGGAGTACTGAGATGTCAATCCTCCAAATACTGAATCTTCACAAAAAAGCACCCATGCCGGGGAGAAGAGAAGACTGCTCTGCTGGAGAGACGAAAGCTAAAGTCTTCAGTAAACACTCTGCTTGGGGAACTGCCCCACAAAAGTATTTCAAAAGCAACCTTGCTGGGAATGCCCCACGGTAGGGCTCAAACAAACCCATACTGGAGATGCCCCACAATAGGGCTAACAGGGACTTGGAGGAAAATGCTGCACTGCCGGGGACATGAAGATGAACAACTTCAACCAACACTGCACTGAGCAACCTTGCTGAGGAGAAACCATAAGAGGTTCGACAGGAGAAAGATAAAGTTATGCTCGAGATACGAACAAATGTCTTACCTGTTGGTAATCATACCACCCTCGGGAAAGCACTGCGGATCTCCTAAGTATCCTTCCATCATCGTGAATGTTCACTTTGTTTAAGAATAATTTTTTTTGAAAAATTTGTTTATTTTGAAAACAATGATACTTTATCAGTTAAAAACATGCAAAACATTTGTTGAGTCGAAACAAATAAGAGTGCAAATAATTGGATAAAAGCTCAAATTGATGTGATGGAATGGTAGTCTGCAAAAGACAGGACTCCATAGATCTGTACAAGTTTGAAACCGGTGATATATATTGGAGAGGGCTACATTGAACGTAATGACCTTTCCTCTACCATTCTGAATTTTCGATGTATTCAAAGCTTCAGTCGACGACGAATCGAGAATTCCTGACGGATGACAGATGTACAGCACAGTCTTGTCAGGATGCAGTTACTTGCCAAATCCCTAATTTTTGCCTAGATTGCCCCAGTGTGAGGTGCTCAATCTAGCGGGATGCAAATTCTTTTTTTTTCAATGTCTCTAACTTTTGCCTGGATCGCCCTTTCGGGTTTTCAATCCACCGAGACGCTCCTTTTTGCCTAAGTCGCCCTTTGGGGTGTTCGACTTAGCGAGCTTTTGCTTTCTTTTTTGTTTTTAGGCGAAGTATTTCTTGACTGCATCAGAATTCACAGGACGAGTGAACTTCTTCATCCGTTGTAGTAAGTGTTAGAACATCGCCTGAAAAGGCTCTCTTGACAACGTACGGACGTTCGTAGCTTGTAGAGTTCACTTGCCCCTGGAATCGGGTGTGAAAGACAAGACTTTCCTGAGCACGAGGTCACCTTCTCGGAACACACGAGGCTTGACCTTCTTGTCGAATGCTTTTTCCACTCTCTGCTAATATAACTGACCATGGCAGTTGATCTCTTCTTTCCGATCGAATTCAGCATCAGCCAACTTGGGACTTTGAGGGTGCTATTTTTCTTTTGTTTCTTTCTTTCTTTTCTTTTTTCTGATTTGATTTCTTTTGATTTCTTTTGATTTTGCACCCTCCTCTCTTTTTTTTCTTCTCTTTTTTTTTTGTTTGATTGTTTGTTTTTGTTTTTGTTATGCCCCAGTTGGCTGTTCTGCTGATTCTCGAGATGCAGCTGAGTGATCTTCTTTTCTTGCTCAAGAAGTCGGGAAATCTCGTCAGGAATCCCTTCAACATCATCTTCTTCCGCTTCGAATACAGGGAATTCAAAATTGGGAGATGACGTCCGATCACTATGTTCAATGGGTTTGAGAAACAACCTGCATAAAGATTTTGAGTATAAAAAGCACTTTGAAAATCAAACAAGACAATCGTTATGCAGATGAAAAGATTGTTTTTATTCCTGTTTTTTAAGGTTTTTTGTGATCACCAATTTCATGCAAAAAGCGAAAAGGGAAAACAAATGGAAAAAACAAATGTTTAACATGAATTTATTTGAATGAAAATATCATTGCACAAAATGTTGCCAACAATGTCATCACTTCTCCTTTTGGCATGGGAGAAGGGTTTTTAAACAAAGTAATTATTACTCTGACTTATGAACAGCTATAGGAACGGCCACAGTGACCCAATTGTGATAGATCCCACCAGGGATGACAACTGTCAGCATCTCTTGCATCAGCAGCTTCTGTTTTCTGAACAACCCTCTTCGTCGAAGACCTCAGAAGAAAAGTCAACGCCAGCCCGGGACTTACCATCTTCAAGCCTGATTAACACGGGGACCTAAATCCTCCAAGATCAGAATACCTGACCTTACAAGGTCTTGAACCTTCATCTTCAGCTGGAAACAACTATCCACATCATGACCAGGAGCACCCGAAAGATACACACAATGCTGTTCAGGCCTATACCACCACCGAGGGTTGACGGGTATAGCCGGCGGGTCTCTGGGAGTAATCAAGTTCCGCTCTATCAACGAGGGATACAGCTCGGCGTAGGACATGGGGATTGGATCAAAAATGATCTTCTTCCTCTCATTACTTGTACCAGCTTGATTATCGATGGGAGGCTGGTAAGCCTGCTGCTGAGGATGACGTTGTGGAGTCTGATACTGCTGAGTTGGTCTTCTCTGTTGTTGTTGAGTTGCTGGAATAGTCACAGCAGCAGCCTGACGATACTGTCCTCTGTTTGCGCTCCTCCGACGGTGCACAGCATTTGTTTCACTTTCTCCCCTCCTGGGTGCCCCAGAGGATGGCTTCTTAGTACTCGAGGAACTTGAAGAGCCAGGATCTTGTATCCTTCCTGCTTTGATAAGGCTCTCAGTTCTTTCCCCACAGACAACAACATCTGAAAAGCTACTGAACGGGCAACTTCCCAAGCGATCCATGAACACACCTTGCAAGGTTCCAATGAACATGTCAGTCAGCTCTCTCTCCAACATCGGAGGTTGCACTCTTGCGGCTAGTTCACGCCATCTCTGGGCATACTCTTTGAAGCTTTCCTTGGATTTTTGACACAAACTCTGCAATTGGGTTCGGCTCGGCGCCATGTCCATGTTGTGCTTGTACTGCCTCAGAAAGGCCTCACCCAAATCTCTCCAGCTTCTGACTGATTCTCGCTTCAGATCCATGTACCAATCCAAAGACGCTCCAGATAAACTGTCTTGGAAAAAATACATCCACATCTTCTCATCGTCAGTGTAAGCAGAGATTTTCCTGAAGTAAGCTTGCACGTGGGTGCGAGGACAAGAAGTGCCATTGTACTTGTCGAAAGAGGGTGCTTTGAACTTGTAGGGGATCTTCAACCCTTCCACTAGACCCATGTCGGTCACATCAAACCCAAGGGAGTTCTGACATTCCATGACTCGGATTTTTTCAGCAAGAGCATCCACTTTTCTATCCCTCTCTTCGGTTTTCACAACGTCATTGTCCTCACTGAGGAGAGTAAACGTGTCCTCTTGTCTGTCAACAATCGGAGCAGGATGACGAAACGGAGCCCGGGTAGCTCTGGCATCGACCTCTGTAGCAAGAGGTTGTCCATTGATTCTAATGCCCCCCAACTCATCAACCACAACATAGTTGTTGACGGGCACAGCAGCAGTAGGATTATCATTGGTCGGGCCTCCCTCTGGCAGAGGTGAATTGGGTGGAGGAAGTGCAGCTTCTTGTCTCTGAACCAGAGCTCGGAGTTCTTCTTGTCCTTGCGCAACTCCTTGCATCATCGTTATGAACTGGGCCATGTTCGCCCTCATCTCAGCCAACTCAGTCTGAACCTGATCCATACTTCTTCTGATGATTGAGTCTGTTTGCAGTGCGGACGATGATCAACAATCCTGTCTCAGTCAAAACCCCAAAGTGAGAAGTCACGTCCCCAAACATGTCTGTAATGCAAGGATGATATGTGCATGATATGTGTATGATGCAGATGCGGATGTTATTTTATCATGAATGATCCTGAAAAGGATATGCGTATGCGAGTTAACTTTTTTCTTTTTCATGCATTATTATTTTTTGGAAAATAAACATGCTATGATGCAAATGATGGAGCCAAGACTGGCAGGCTGTGCATCTCGGCACACAGGATCGAAGCTTCGGCTTGAACTCGGAGTCGCAATTCATCTGAAACCCAAGGTCAATCTGATCAACTGGCATCTGAACCCATTCTGAGGAGCCAAAACATTATCTGAGCGAGTACCCTCAAATTCAGCCCAGGGATCCAAAATAAACGGAACCCTCCGATCAATACCAGGGTCGAACCTCCGGCGCCCAGAAACAAAATGTCCAGAATTCATAGTCACCATCAGTACCGAGAGTCACCAACTGTACCTGTTAAAATGATCATTCCCGCCCCACTCACGGGTGTCATCTAGGCCATGGTAAGGTCGAGAGAAACGCAGCATAAATAACCTTTCGCAGAATATCATCCTGTGCACACCCGATGTATGCACCGATAATATCCCACCAGGGTCTGAACTGCTCGTGATATCAATGTTCCGCTAAGTGGCGTACACCACCCGCTTCCCATGAATCACTCTATTCCTAGGTTTCCTAGATTTCACTCATAGCCGGGGTATTGGGCCTTTTACCTCGAGTAACTCCCACCCCAAACAGAGAAACACAGCACAGCCAGCAAATGAATATGAATGAATGCAAACATTAATGCAAACAATAAATGCAAACAATAAATGCACATATATACAAATGAATGCAATAAATAACAACACAAAGCAACCAAAACCCTAACCTAGAGAGCGCTAGGAGAGACTCGCTCAGGGAAGATGGACCAGCAAGAGGTCGACTTCTCTATATCCCCAGCAGAGTCGCCAGCTGTCGCATTACGCGAAAAACCGGCGGGAGAACAAGAACAACAGAGCCGCCACCGTGCGTTATTTATCCCAAAGGAGGGAAAGGAAACGCTCAGAGTAAACCTGGGAAAAGACATGGTCTCGCAACCAAAGAGAATGGGATCGGGAGTCGGTTATGCGAAGGGAAGGTATTAGCACCCCTACGCATCCGTCGTACTCGACGGGATCCACGCACAATAGGAAGGGAAATGGTTGCTAAAACACTGCTCAAACACACACACACTAGCTGAAAGAGACGCAAGAAAACAGACAAGGCTGACTCGGCAGGATATCGCATCCTGGGCCTACTTAGTCTATCAGGCATAGACATCAGAGTCGAAGTAGTTCGGACTGGGGAAACGACACATGCTCGCTAGGATATCGCATCCTATGCATACGTATCTCCTTGGACGAAGGAGAATCAGAGCATTCGTAGCTCGGCTGACACGCACACAAACAAAGCAACACAAACACAGGCAAACGTGGAGCCTGAATGCCAATCACTGGACTTACATCAGCATCCGAACCAACAAACACACACAGGAAACCAACTGCCAATCGCTGGACTTACGTCGGACTCCAACCAGAAAAGGAGAAACAACTCACACAAACAAAACAAAAAGGGCGCCCGGAGAGATCAGCTCATCTCCTGCCTACGTACCTCATCTGGTATGAGGATCAGGGCGACGTAGTTCCCCTACGCAGGGACACAGGACTAGCCTAACCAGATAACAGAGGGAGACACAACACTAGGGAGACTACGACTCGAGCCTAGATGTTGTCATGCAAAGTCGTCCCTAAGTTAAGGTTTCTAGCTAACTTGCACAGGAAGCAAGCCTATCCTAAACATGACTTGCACAGGAAGCAAGCCACACCTAACCTAACTTGCACAGGAAGCAAGGGTCTCGATTGCAACTAGGGCAAGAGAAAGGGGAGGTCTCAATCGCAACGAGGGCGAGAGAAAAGAATTAGTGTTAGTTGTTAGTCAAACTCGACAAGACATCGCATCTCGTGCCTACGTATCTCATCTGGACATGAGAATCAGAGTTGTCGTAGTTCGGCTAAACTATTCCTGTTGGTTTGTGTTTTTTAAGTGGACAACGTCACTGCGCAATCTACCTGATGCTCGACCTTTGGAGACTTACTCACCTGTAGTAGAAGGAGTTAACGTATCCTTAAGAGGGGATAATGTTTGTTTGTGTTTTAGGAAAGCTCAAGCAAGAAAGGAAGTCCTATACGAAGGAACCGTGCTACCTTAATTGACATGCAAACGAGACTACGCGGAGTCTAGCAAACCTAGGGGATACAATCACACCACACAAGCACATACAGCATGAAATAAACACACCAACAAGGGGCTCAAACATTAAGGCTAGGTTTTAGTCGAGGGGTCATATCAACCTCAACAAACAAACCTCTGGAGCAGGGTAAATGGTGCTCTTAACCTTGCCATTGAGGGGCTAAGGTGAAGCAGATGAAAGGAGATGAGGGGTGTGCCTCATTACTCTTATCCCTGGCCAGGGAGAGCATTTGACAAGAATGCGTGGGTTCAGAAAGTGGGAACCCTTCTACACATTTGATACTGACTCAACTGTACAATTGTACAAGATCTTGGGTTTGTATCTGCAATGCATCAACACAGTGGTGTGAGCAAAGCAGATGACACACAAAATAGCAGGGGATAGGTTGCATATCCCTTGGGTTCTGCCAATTGCCTCTTCACTTAGGAGGTCTTTGAATATGTACAGGGACAAATTGTAAACATACACAAACATTGCCTCTTAAGGAGGGCTTCAGACAGTTGCCTGGCCAAGTAACAGGCCAGGTCTTCCAGACTACATGAAGATGAGAAATATACCTCAATGCAAATTGCTTATACAAGCAAAGCAAAGCAAAAGTTCACAAGGAACTGAGCAACTAAAAGCACCTGAAATAGTCAAACAGACATTAGTATACAACTTCAGACAAAGCAAAAAGAAACAGACATCAACAGTTAATCAGAAGCAAATGAATGTGCAAGGCACAAGGCTTAAGGCATGTGAGCCAAGCCACCTACAAAACAAAACATGTTAAACAATGATATTCAAGCAAGCTCAATCAAAAAGAATTGGTCTCATTGGTCATTTGTTGGTCAACCTGAAAACATGAACTCAAAGGTGAGTAACAGGACCACTAGGGCAAGCCTAGGGTCAAAAAGGAATGAAAAAGTCAAAACAGCAAAGGGCAAGCATCCAAAATCATGTTTAAACAATCAAGAATCAATGCCAATTGGTTTCACATTCATATCAATCACTATCATCATTTCATGAACAATTTAGGTCAAGATATAGCAAACAGAAGCTCATAGGAGTCAACAGAAAGACTTGCATCAAAAGCAAACTCAAACATTTCCAAAAATCACCAAATAAATCATGATCAATCAAAACACATAGCATGGTAAGCATGTCAAATTTCATCTCATTTGGACAAGTGGAAGGCAGTCAATGAAAATCAGAAAGTCAAAGAAATTTTGAACATGCTCAAAGAAGTCAACCAATCATGCATCAACTTAAAAAATTCATAAATCAGAGATGGCATATGATAAATGAATGGGACTAAAACCATGGCAAATCTTAGGATGTCTAGTTATCTCATGTAAAATTTCATGTCCATCTAATAAAGTATGAGCATTTCATAAAACAAATGGGCACATGCATCACATAAGGTCAACATTTTGGTCAAACAGGGGAGAAAATCTCAAACAAATGGAAAATGGCACAAATAAATCCAAGAAAAATCACATGTAAACTAGACATACAAGAGTAGGTTCATGCAAAAATTCAGATCAATTGGAGGTCAAGAAGCATGGTATCAAAAATCATCAAGTTACACATCAATGGTGTGACACAAATTGTCACACCCTACTTCAAAAATTCACAACTCACAATCTAGATAAGATAAATTCACAAACTCTACATCAAAATAAACATGAATGTGTCTAGTTTGTGCTCAAAAAGTTTCAAGTCCATAGGATAAGTCATGACCATTTCACAAAGGTTTTGGTAAAATGTGTACAATATTGATACATGTTACAAATCCTAATGCCAAATAAAAACCAACCACCCAAAAATTCTGGAAAAAATGTGATAAAATAATAGAGGTCATGCTGAGCATTTAGCAAAAATTCCCACGAAATTTGGATCACAAGTGAATAATCTATGAATTTTGCAAGTTGAGCATATCAAATGAAATAAAAATGAGAAAATAAATGAATTAAATGGAATTTAAAAACCGGGAATGGCATATTTGTAATTCTGGGATTCACTTAACAAAACGCAGCCGTTTTGGCACGGCAAAGGGAATGTTCCCATTGGTCAGCATGGAGAAACAGTACCATGCACGTGGGTCTCAGATTTCTGGGCAAGGCAATGAACAAATCTAGGGTTTAATGAACAGTAGCATGACATTCTTCTTCCACAATTCGAGTTCAACAATTTTTTTTCAGAAATCACAATTGGATATACAAAAATGATCAGCAAGGCATAACTAACATGGATCCATCATTGATTTTCACTAAAAAACAACACAACTCATGAATCGAGCAAAAATGCATTTCATCACCAAACTTCATTTCAACATAACTCAAGAAATAATCAACCATTTTCAAAAGCAAAACCATCATGAAGCTCAGCATGGATAGACCTTTCTAAAGCATGTATTGATTTGATGAAATAAGGAGATCGAAAATTTACCAGTTCTGAAGTGCAGTGTGGATTCAGTTGTTATCTTGTGGTTTTGGCTTGAAACAGGTGTGCTAGAAGGCTTCAAATGATGTATGAATGAAGTTGTTTAGCTCGAGAGTGCTTGGTTTAGATGCACACGAGTTCTGCCATTAGAGGAGCCTTGAAGAAACAGTCCATGCAAATGAGCTTACAGTCGTGGAATGATGGTGAAAACAAGCTCAAAATGGTGGATGGATGTTGTATTAAGCAAGGCAAGGTTCAGTTCTTTGGCCAATGTTGACAGATTTTGAAAATGGCAAGAAATGAGGTTTTGAGAGAGTGAGTGAATTCTCTTCTTTCTGTGGCTGCTAGGGCTACCAAATGATCAGAAAAATGTTATTTATTTGCTGTTTTAAGTTCCCTTAATGAAATGCTAAGCACACTTAACTTAATGAACCAAATTGCTAAATGACCATTCTTGTCCATATGGTGAGGTGTGGTGGTAGGAGCACGAATTTTGGGCCTTCCACAAGTCACAAACAATGCTTCAAGTCATTCCCAATTGGCCATTCTGATGGAAAGTGTTTAATTCAAAAATTCAATTTTGTACCACACTTGAAAATAAACCATGATAGTGGAAAAATGCCATTTTGATCCATAGGGTTTTGGTACATGAAAGTTACATTTTTGGAAAGAGGAGGTTAAATATGACTTGTTGGAAAAAACCTCACCAAATTTGGCCAAATGGTTTGAGAGATATGGCCTTTTGAAGTTCAAGAATTTTTGAAAATGAATTGATCATATCTTGCCAACCATACATGGGAATTGAGAGTTCTTGGACTTTTTGGAAATGGGAGAACAAGATCTTCAACTTCCATGTTGGGCAAAAATTCATTTGAAGCTTGTATCATGATGTGAGTTTAGGCTCAAGAAGTTTCCATTTTTGGCAGTTAAAATTACAGGTCCAGTTTCTATTTTTGGAAATTTCTGATTTGGCTTCAAATTCTTCAATGATGATGTTTGCCATGATATATGAGGCCTATTTGGACATGAATAAGCTCTCTCAAACCAAATCCATCCATCAAAACCATAAAATCAGGCCTAGTTGACCAAGTTTGACTTTTTAGGGTTTCTGACTGATTGTGCATTGACTGATGACCTCTGAGCCTCCAATCTTTGACTTAAACACTCCAAATGGATCCCCAAGTCATGTGAACATGTTGGACCAACCCTAGGGCCTTGGCTCAATGAAAAACACACTTGTTTGCTTGATTGACTGATCTCCTGACCAGTTTGACCTAATTCTCCTGATGATCTTGCACTTGGGCAAAAGGGACAATGCAATGCTATGCAGTGGACCAAATTATGTTATGACCTAATATGAGAATGTATGTACAATGATAGGTGCAAATTTGAGGTGCTACACCCATACGTCAAAGAGTTCTACTTCCTGAATGTTTCTTAGAGGCATCTCATCACGTCTTGAAATGTTTCCAGTGCGTTGGCATCTATCACATTTGACAATGAAAGCATAGACATCACGCCACATGGTAGGCCAGAATAGGCCAGCTTGAAGAATCTTAGCGTATGTCTTAGAGGTGCTTGCATGTCCACCATAAGGTGCAGAATGACAATGCTCGATAATATTATTTACCTCTTCTTCTGGAACGCAATGGCGAAAAATGCCATCTTTACCCCTTTTAAAAAGGAACGGTTCGTCCCAATAGAAGTTTCTCACATCGTGGAAGAATTTCTTCTTGCGGTGGTAGTCAAGATCAGGGGGTACTATATCAGCAGCTAGGTAATTAACGAAATCTGCATACCAGGGTACTTTATTTATTGCTAAGGAATTTTGGGAATGCTCAAAAGGATCTAGGTTATTGTCTTCAATGGTTTCTACTTTAGCTATCAGTCTATCATAGGAGAAATCATCATTTATGGGTATTAGTTGAGGTTTTAGATGTTCTAGCCTAGAAAGGTGATCGGCTACTACATTTTCGGTGCCTTTTTTATCTCTTATGTCTAAATCAAACTCTTGTAGTAATAGAATCCATCGGAGTAACCTGGGCTTGGCATCTTTTTTACTTAATAGGTAACGAATGGCAGCATGATCGGTGTAAACAATAATTTTTGCTCCTACTAGATAAGATCTAAATTTGTCTATAGCGAAAACTACAGCGAGTAATTCTTTTTCGGTTGTTGCGTAATTAAGTTGGGCAGCATCTAGGGTTCTACTAGCATAATAAATGGCATGTAACTTTTTATCTTTTCTTTGTCCTAGAATGGCTCCAACTGCATAATCACTAGCATCGCACATTATCTCAAAAGGTTCCGACCAATCAGGCAGTTTCATAATGGGTGCTGAGATTAATGCTTGCTTTAAAAGATTAAATGCGTCATTACATTTTTCATCGAAAATGAATTCAGCATCTTTCATTAAAAGTCCGGTTAACGGTTTAGTTATTTTGGAGAAGTCCTTAATAAAACGCCGGTAGAATCCAGCGTGTCCAAGAAAGCTTCGGACTTCTCTGATTGTTTTTGGTGGTTTTAGGTTTTCTATAACTTCTATTTTAGCTTTATCTACCTCTATACCTTTTTCGGAAACTATATGTCCTAAAACTATTCCTTCGGTCACCATGAAATGACATTTTTCCCAATTTAGCACGAGGTTCACCTCCACGCATCTCTCCAGGATTTTCTCAAGGTTAGCGAGACAATTGTGGAAATCGAATCCGCAAACCGAGAAATCATCCATAAACACTTCCATGATACCATCTAGGTAATCTGCGAATATTGACATCATGCAGCGTTGGAAAGTAGCTGGAGCGTTACAGAGGCCGAAAGGCATTCGTCTGTAGGCAAAAGTTCCATAAGGGCATGTAAAGGTAGTTTTTTCTTGATCTTCGGGGTGAATAGGTATTTGGAAGAATCCAGAGTATCCATCTAGATAGCAGAAGTAAGAGTGTCTGGCTAGACGCTCCAACATTTGGTCAATAAATGGTAAAGGGAAATGGTCCTTCCTAGTTGCTTTATTTAATTTTCTATAATCTATACACATCCGCCATCCTCCTTCTAAACGTTTTGCTACATGTTCGCCTTTATCGTTTTACACGACTGTGATGCCTCCCTTTTTAGGTACTACATGCACAGGGCTCACCCACTTACTATCCGAGATCTGGTAGATTATACCTGCCTCAAGCAACTTAAGAACTTCCTTCTTAACAACATCACTCATTATAGGATTTATTCTTCTCTGATGCTCCCTAGAGGGTTTTGAATCTTCTTCTAACGAAATCCGATGCATGCATACGGATGGGCTTATACCTTTCAGGTCAGAGATATTATATCCTAAGGCTGAGGGATATCTTCGTAAAACGTCTAAAAGTTGGTTCGTTTCCTCTTGGCTCAAGGTAGCACTAACTATAACTGGACGGTTCATCTTTTCATCGAGGAACTCGTATCTCAGGTTCTTAGGCAGTTCCTTAAGTTCTAAGGTTGGTTTCTTAGGGCATGGCATAGGATCTGGGGTAAGGGATAAACATTCGTAAAGGTTATCATCGATGTAAGGTTCTTTAAAGTCATCATCTTCCTTTATGGGGGTTGACGGTAACTTGATAATTTCTTTTTGTTCTAATTCTCTAACACATTCATCAATGATATCTAAGGCATAACACGAGTCTCCCATCACAGGTGCCATAAGAAATTTCAAAAGTATAAATTCTATTTTCTCTTCACCTACCTCAAATGTCAACTTTCCTTTCTTGACATCTATTATGGCTCCTGCAGTCGATAAGAACGGTCTACCTAGAAGAATTGGTATATCACTATCCTCTTTGATGTCCATGACGACAAAATCAGTAGGGATAAATAGTTGACCTATCCTAACAGGAACATCTTCTAAAATGCCTATCGGATATTTGACAGATCTATCGGCTAACTGAAGTGACATCTTAGTGGGTTGTAATTCTCCTAAGCTTAACCTCTCACAAACCGCTAAAGGCATTAAACTCACACTAGCTCCTAAGTCTAGAAAAGCTTTTTCGATGACATGATTACCCAAAAGGCAAGGAATGGAGAAATTTTCAGGATCTTTATCTTTCTTTGCTAGTTTGTCCTCGGAAATAGCATTACATTCCAAAGGCTTCGGATCGTCAAGTCTCCGTTTGTTGGTAAGGATGTCTTTCAGAAACTTTGCATAAGAAGGTATTTGGGTGATGGCTTCTGTGAAAGGGATTTCTACATGAAGTTTTTCTATAACTTTAATAAATTTTTGATATTGTTTATTGATCTGGGTTTGTTTGAGTCTTTGCGGATATGGTATAGGTGGTTTATATGGCGGGGGCGGTACGTAAATTTTATCTTTAGGTTCTTCTCCTTTATCTCGACCTTCCTGGTTTTCAGATTCCTCTGGCTCCTTTACTCTGTCCGGGGGTTTGGTACATTCCTTAGAAGTTTCGGGTTCACTCAATCTTGGGTTTGGTGGCTTATCATAAGCGTTCCCACTTCGTAGGGTAATGGCATTGGCTTGTCCTCTCGGATTTTGTTGAGGTTGTCCAAGGAATTATCCTCCAGGTGTAGTCTGAGGGGCTTGGTTTAAAGCTACCTGAGAGATCTGGGTTTCAAGCATCTTGGCATGAGTAACTATTTGGTCAACCTTGGTTCCTAACTGAGTAATCAATTCGTTAACATGAATGTTTTGGTTCATGAACTCCTTGTTTTGTTGGGTTTGAGCGGTGATAAAATTTTCCATAATTTTCTCAAGGCTCGGCTTTGGTGGCACAGGTTGCATAGGTTGATTTGATCTAGGGGCTTGATAACTAGGTCTCGGAGGTGCATTATTTTGAATAGGGTTATTGTTTTTATAGGAGAAGTTAGGGTGATTCCTCCATCCAGGGTTATAGGTATTCGAGTATGGGTTCCCTTGGGTGTAGTTCACTTGCTCGGAGTGGGTTTCGTTTAATAGACTGCATTCTGCGGATTGGTGTCCTTTGGTTCCACATATCTCACAATCCGACGAAACTGCGACTACAGTATTCGGGTTTATGCACATATGCTCGACTTTGAGGGCTAATGCGTCCATTTTAGCCTGCATCATGTCTATAGAGCTTAGTTCATGCACTCCTCCTTGGGCTTCCTTCTTCTCCACTGTCGCTCATTCGACTCCCCATGATTGATGGTTTTGAGCCATATCTTCGATGAGGGCACTAGCTTCAGGATAAGGTTTGTTCATCAGAGCACCGCCTGCGGCAGCGTCGATGGTCATCTTTGTGTTATAATGAAGTCCATTATAGAAGGTTTGAATGATTAACCAATTTTCTAAACCATGATATGGGCATGCTCGTAACAACTCTTTATATCTCTCCCAAGCTTCGAACAGCGATTCTCCTTGGTTTTGGGTAAATCTAGTTATATGGTTTCGAAGAACGGCGGTCTTACTCGGGGGAAAATATCTAGCAAGGAAAACTCTTCTAAGGTTATCCCAAGTCGTAATGGAATTGGGTGGAAGGGAATCTAACCATGATAGAGCTTTATCTCTAAGGGGAAAAGGAAATAATCTTAAACGTATTGCCTCAGGAGAAGCTCCATTGGTTTTAAAAGTATCTGCTAATTGAAGAAATATTTTTAAATGTTGGTTAGGGTTCTCGGTAGTGAGACCCGCGAATTGTCTCTGTTGCACTAGTTGTAACAGGGACGGTTTAAGTTCAAAATTATTGGCTGGGATGATTGGGTTTACTATACTAGAACTAGGTTCTTCATTAGATGGTTGAGCGAAGTCCTTAAGAGGTCTTTGGTTTTGATCTTTGGTCATAGCTCTCTTAATTCTATGAAAGAATAAATGTGCGCGAGCGTAACGTTCAGGTTCCGCTAGAGGGTTTACTAAGCTTAAACTTCCGGTGCTGCGGGTCCTTCGCATCGACCGGCGGGAAATAACCTAAGTCTAAACGATATAATAACATGAAAATGAAATTTGACGAATTTGGTCCCCGGCAACGGCGCCAAAAACTTGATGCGTTGGAAAACTTGATGTTCGCAAGTATACGAACGCGTCAGAGTAATATAAAAGATTATCGAACCACAGAGACCAAGTGTTAATCTATCGTTATCTGTTGTTATGGTGTTTATCAAAGGCAATCGAAATAGGTGTTTTTGTAGTGTGCAATTGAAAAATAAAGTACTGAAATAAAATATAATTAATAAAGACAGGATCGAATGTAATTCACGTAATCAATTGATAATCCAAGTACTTGTTAATAGAACTACTTATGGGCAATGTTTCCTACTTTGAAAAGAACTAATTTAACGGGAACTGTCGCTTTCGCGTATTCAGAACCGAGTTGTACTCCCTAATCAAACCCTCTTATTGTCACTTATAAAAAGGCGCGCATTGCGTTAGAGTAGTAAACCTATTTTTAAGAAATATAGTATCTTGACTAAGTTGAAAAGTATTATAACCTGGATTTCTTAACCAAAAGAGGTTCTTACGAACCAGACTCTAAACTTATAAACGCGTCCGAAAATAGTTTTAAAATCTCTTTTCTTCTTAATGTTAAAAACTCCTAATGAACTAAACAAAGCGATTTCGCTGTTTTTGAAATAGTTAAAAACAATTAAGTTTAAAAAGACGTTGGACGGCTTTCGATCTTACCCAACGGAATTGAAGTGCGGGAAAACTTAATTTTAAAGTTAAAATAGCCCTTTAAGTGTTTCTACGAACAATTGTACGGATTACTGGTTTAATTACGATCCTTACATTCTAACCTTATAAATTTAGTTAGACATGGTAAAATAAAAGTGCATTAAAATAAATAAAAGTAGTGCGAGTGCGGAAAGTAAATAATTTAAAGCGAGTGCGGAAAATAAATGAAAATAGTGCGAGTGCGGAAAATAAATAAAGTAAAGCGAGTGCGGGAAATAAATAAAATAAAAGCGAGTGCAGGAAATAAATAAAAGTAAAGCGAGTGCGGGAAATAAATAAAAGTAAAGCGAGTGCGGGAAATAAATAAAGTAAAGCGAGTGCGGGAAATAAATAAAGTAAAGGCGAGTGCGGGAAATAAATAAAGTAAAGCGAGTGCGGGAAATAAATAAAGTAAAGGCGAGTAATAAAAACCTGCTCCAATCGGAGGGTGGAGTAAATTGCAATGCGGAAAAGAAAATGGCGGCAGGATTAACTTCCTTCCAAAGTGCTCCAAACTCGAGTACAGACTCTATCACAGACTCAATTACACAATTGTGGTAACACTCCAATGCGAAGCGATTACCATTTTATAAAACTGAATATATGCCTAAGTGAAACAAAGTTGCTTCTGATTTCGCCTTGTTCCAACGTTCGGATCTTCGTCTGCTCTAAGTTTGGGTGATTGTAAAACTGAATTCGCGTTTCTATTTATAAGCAAATAAAAAAGGTGGAATTGACTTGGATGCCCTTCAACTTGAAAATAGAGGAAACCGTTTTCCTCTTGTGGCACCCGCCACAAGGCCATGGCGCCCGCCACAAGCACAAAGTGGGGTGCCTTAGTGGAGGTGGTGGGAAAATGTGGGAGTTGATGGAAGTTTGAATTGGACACGTCATGGCTTGGACTGTGGCGCCCGCCATTGGGTAGGCCATAAGCACAAAATGCTGAATTTTAGGGTTTTTAGCCCTTTTTCATTCCTTTTCTCGATCGGGGCTCCGATTAAAGTAAAAACCTGAAAACAAAGGAAAACACAGTAATAACACAACAAAATGACAATAAAACAACTAGAATGCATGTGAAATCGGAGTCGAAAATACGTAAATTTTAGTGTGATCACTTCTGTTTGAACTTCATGGCAATGTGCTAATGCGTGGTCGTGACTTGGTTGGTTTTGTAGGTTTGGCGGACATGGCCTTGAACAATGCTACTTGTAAATGAAGAAATCATGATGGAAGCAAGCTAACATGCATTTTGGAGGATAAATCATGACCCATGGGGGATTAGGATTAGGTTTGGGATTTCTGTGAAACATGGTTATATCTTGGTTGTGATTTTGGATGAAATTTGGGAATTGGTTGTAGTGTAGAAGTTAGTTGTAGGTTGAAGGTTCTATTAGGAATTGGAAAGTGATGTTGAAACCTTCTGTTATGATATTGATTTGTCATCATGTGTTGTTGAACTCTTCATTTTTGGAATGAATTATTGGAATGCTTGAATTTGGATTCTTGATGGAGCTTTGAGCGCATGGCTTGGATTATTAATGGAGCTTTGATTGTTCATTAGGATTGTACTTGTAGGATTTATGTAATATGATGAACTTGTAAGAAAATGTTGTGAAATGTAATTTGGAACATGACTTTGTAATTTATGGAAATGTTGTAATGCTTGTGTAATGTCATGGTTTTGTGATTTATGCGCTTTGAGCGCAAATGTATTTTGGAATTGGAATGAAATTGGCAAATGCAATGGTTATCTAGTGTCGGAAACTTATGACATTTACAAAAAAAATGGTTGTAACAAACTTGGTTTGAATGAAATGAATTTGTGGTTATAGAGATGGATATGGATCTAAGACTCATCTAAATGTCAATTTAAAATCAAAAAAACCAATAAAACCTATTAAAATCAAATTAATCTATAATTTGTTAAAATTACTTTGATATCAATTCTAACATTTATTTGAAAATTAAAATCAATTAGAGTTTGAATCATTAGTAAAAAAAACAATTAAGATTAAATTGAAATTTGGAATTAGACTTAAATCAAATTGAAAATTAAAAAAGTCAAATAATTAGAATCCATTTTGTAATCAAAAGCACCATGATCGAAAAGAAAAGCCTAGATAATGACCAATGTTTATCAAAATCAAGACAATATGGATTTGGGGAATGGACAGTTGACTTTGGTCAACTAATTGACCAGAAAGTCAACGATTGACCTCAGACGTGAATTAGTGTTTATACTAAAATGAATGCATGATGCATAGTGGATGAATGCAGGTGGATCTAAAATCGGGGTATGACAGGTGGCATTCCCCAGGGGAATCCAGCTGGCATGGAAGAATCGGATTGGCTGGCAGCAATGTGAACAGTTGAGGTAGCAACCTCAAAAATAACCGTCCTCTGGGGAGGAGTTGCAGGTGTTGGTGAAGACTGGCTTTGCGCGGCAAGAACAGACTCCATCATGGCAGTCAACCGTGCAATCTCATCCTTCAACTCTCTATTCTCTTGCTCCATATGTTCCATGATCTTGGGTTGATTGGCACGAGTGTTGTATCGGTGAGTCAGCTTGGCTGAAGCACAGAAGAATAACCGATAAGACATCTGGCAGAAGAAAACCTGCTATGAAAATGATGCATGAGATGCAATGTGTTTGTTTGTTTTTAATTTCAAGAAACATATTAAACTCTTTTTGCAAATATTAAATAATAACAATAGTGACAATTTGATAAAAATCTCTTTTTATTCATAAAATTTGGAAGGATTACACTGAGTACAATTTCAGAGACCAAAATACAAAATACAAGGGAAAAGGAAACTAATCATCCTAAGGATCCTCTGGCAACAGTGCCAGGTGATCTAGTTACGAGTGCATACTTCCTTTGGATGCGTCGAATCTCGGACTCAAAAGATATTTTCATCTGAGCTTTCTCAAGGATAAGCTGACCAACAATCTTCTTCCAAGCACCAGAAGGATGAGGCATACAAGAGGAAGATGAACCCTCTGGCTCTCTCTGTCTCCTCACTGCTCGGTCTTCGAGAAGTTCAATAAGTGCATCCTTGTCTTTTGGTTCAAGCTGCAACTCCTCATGCTTTCGGCTCAAAGCATGGAACTGTTCTTCCCACATCTCTCTCTCTTGCTTCATCTTGGAAAGTGTGTCTTCCAACTCCTCTACATCTTGGTTAGGGAGAGTTAATGCTTAGCCACAACCAAAGACATAGGTCTTTCACAAGCATACGGCATCTTCAACTCAAAAGCCCTCTTCTTCACCCAAATAGTGTAAGCTTCCAAAGCTACACAGTTGCACGGACCAAGCTCGGATCTTCCTTTCCTATGCACATTATGCCAAGCATGAATCATCTTATGCTTCAAATGTTGGGGATCTTTACCCTCTTGATAGAAAAGACCTTCTAACTGAGTGTTATTAGGTTTATCTATCAAAGGGAACCCAAGTTAACGACGAGCCAAAGCAAGGTTGTAGTCGATTCCTTCTTGTGTACCAATGAGAGGCACATTAGAGAACTCACAACAACTATCAATAATATCCACACCACTCAATGCAAAATCATACCAAACAATATCATCATTAGTGAGGGACATAAGTCTCTGAGACTGATCACACCGAATTACACCGTGTTTTTGACTCGGATTTCACATGTTTATTAGGACTTTATTATCATTTTGTTTGTATTATGCTCTCTTTTCTCTTGTTTTCATATATTTAGCACTCTCTGACTCTTTTGGAAGAAACGAAGCAAAAAGACCTAAAATTAGGGTTTTTCGGCGAAATTACACATATGGCGTTGCACATGGCGGCCGCTATAGGGGAAGCCATGAGTCATCAGCCCTCAACTAGGAGGTAACCGCCATGTTTCCATGATCCACCCCATTTACACACATGGCGGGCGCCATGAAGGGATGGCGAGCGCCACCTTTGGAAGTCACGTTCCCACTAAGGAGAAGTTGGAGGGCACCATGGTCTTTGCAAGCTGCTGAAATCCTCTATAAATAGTTCATTCCATTTTGTTTTCTAATCATCCAACTTAGTTTTACAACACTAAGCATATATTTATCATTTGTAATAGCGATAATCCGTCACATCGGGGGGTTATCGCACCTTCGTGAGATTGAGTTGGGTCACTTCGAGTTGTTGTCGTCTTTAGCTTCAGGAGTCGGAGGTTTATTTTTGTACCAGAATCAAAGCCTCAGTTTGGAGCAGGTTCTTATTTATCGCTTTTATTTTATTTATTTCCCGCATCGCTTTTATTTTATTTATTTCCTGCATCGCTTTATTTATTTATTTCCCGCATCGCTTTTATTTTATTTATTTCCCGCATCGCTTTTATTTTATTTATTTCCCGCATCACTTTACTTTATTTATTTTCCGCACTCGCTTTACTTTATTTATTTTCCGCACCCGCTTTACTTTATTTATTTTCCGCACCCGCTTTACTTTACGCACTTTACTCGCTCTCTACGCCTCACATTCTAAAACAAACTTTTCATCATGATTAACATCGTTGTGTTCGTTTGTGTTACCATGTCTGGCTAAATCTTTTAAAGGTTAGAATGTAAGGATCGCGGTTAAAGTAATGTTTCACATATTGAAATCTGTAGAAATACTTAAAAAGTTGTTTTGATTTTTAACTTGAGTTTTCTAAAACAAACTTGGTTAGTTTTAACTATTCTAGGAGTGTGAAAGCACCCTGGCTTAGTAACTAGGAATTTTTATCACTTTAAGGAAAAACTATTTTTGAAACTATTTTCGGACGCGTTGATAGATTTAAAATCAGGAAACTCCTTGGGTAAACTTTCCAAATCAAAATCACTTTTCAACTAAGTTTACGAGTCTCATTTCTTAAAAGTAGGTTTACTACTTTAGCGTTCTGCGCACCTTTTATAAGTGACAATCAAAGGCCTTAATTTAAGGGTAAACTCGGTTCTGAATACGCGAAAGCGACAGTTCCTGTTAAATGGATTCTTTTCAAGAGTAGAAAATATTGCCTCATAAGTAGTTCTATTTAGACAATCGAAACATCAGTTAACTGACGTGAATTACATTCAACCTGTCTTTACCTGCATTTATTATTTACTGTTATTTTGCAAACCCAATATCTCTTTTATACCGCCTTAGATAAACACCGTAATGATAGTAATCGATAGATTGACGATTGGTCTCTGTGGGATCGATATTCTTTTATATTACTTTGACGTTATTCGTGCACTTGTGAATCGACACGATCAGAGACCACCGTAGATATTGCTTGTTCTCCAGAAAAGCAGGCGTTTGAGGCAAGTGAGAAATAAACCACTTGTACAGAAGAGGAACACAACACACAATAGATCCACCACCTTTAGAATTCCTTAAATGCATAGAGAAATACACATCACCCAACAAAGTAGGAACATGATTTCCAATCAAGAAATCTAATGGCGTTAACATCAACAAAACCGTCGATATTAGGGAACAAAGCCAAACAATAGATGAGCAAAACAAAGATGGCTTCAAAAGCATCCACATTACCAACTTGAGAAAAGACAGTAGCTTTTCCAATGAGGAACTCAGAACTCAACCAAAAAATTCCTCCTTTCTTCACCCAATGAGTCTCAATCTCAAACTTCTTCAAGTCAAGAGCTTCAGCTATGATGTGAGATCTGGGAATCTCTTCCAATCCACTAAAAGGCACTTTGTTAAAAACGGGTATTCCCAAGAGATGGGCATACTCCTCTAACGTAGGCATAAGCTGATAATCGGGAAAAGTGAAGCAATGGTATAGAGGATCGTAAAATTGAACCAGCACACTTAGAAGTCCTTCAAGTACATCAGCAGATAACACAGATAACAGCCTCCCATGACGTTGCTTGAAGTCCAAGGGATATAATACAAAGGATGATAACTTACTTAGCTCTTTCAAATCCGGACATCTGAAACTGTACTTCTTAGTGTTCCTTCGTCCCTAATCCATGGTATGAAAATATTTGCAAATAAGACCTTAGTTCCTTGAAATTTACTTTCTTTGATGAATGTCATGATGCGCATGTATGCATGAGTGCGACAATCACAAACAAGGGATCACACATAAGGCAAGCACAAACAAATGTCAATGGATGGATCAAGTCATTGTCAAGATCAATCATCCATTTTGGTGGATTATGGTTTTCACCTTATCAACACCCAAGTTCCATTGGTATTTACAAGACTTGATCGGATCAACCAAGAATCAAAGGGGTTGTTGTGAGTCACGAGCATGGAGTCGGGCTAAGAACCATCCCAAAGGAGTGTACTAAGGATATCAACTTGTAGATCATGTTCTAAAAAGTTCCCAGAGTCTTAATCCCATCTATCGGATATTACAGGTTAGGATGACTGACTCATCAACCCATAATATTCATAAGAGAAACTCGTCTGAGTGTGGTATCACGTAACAACTGTTATCAAGTTTACACCTGAACAGTCTCTGCACTACGTCCTAAATAGGCCAAGTTGGGTTAAATTTTCTATGGTTCTCAGCTTCTCAGACCCCAAATCAGAGAAAGTAATGCCTATCCACAAATAACTTATGTGACATCAGTAACTCCAAAAGAGTCTCCACTGAGTAGATAGATCTCAAGCCAACTTGTTAAGGACTACTTCACACAATTCGAACATGACTATACCATCCTCCTATCTTAATTGCACCCAAGTTCAGGTTAGAACTTATCTCACCACTCAGAGATTACCAAGCACAACAAGCAGATTATATCATAAAAACAAGTATACAAACATCAAATATACAAATATATACACATATAAAAAAGTAGGCTAAACCCACTGAGGGCTACTCCCCAACTGAGTCGCCACTTAATTTCTGTAGCGGTAAATTCATGACCATCAAGCTATGGATAAGCTTAACATCAATAAAACCAGAGTCGTCGTCGCGCTTTTATTGTTTCCAAAGGAAAAGGGAAAAGTACGAAAAAAACCGAAAGATAAGAATTTTTTAAATCAAAACTAATAAAATGCCAAAGATTACAGGTAAGGGGGTTGGTTACACAGAGGGAAGGTGTTAGCACCCAAAGTGTCCTAGGTACTCCTAGGGAGCCCTTTTTTATGTGTGTATGTGTTTTTTGGTATAAAAGATGTTTGAGAAAAATAGAGTGTGGGGATGAGAAAAGAATTCATTGATTATATTTTTGTGTTTGACAAGTCCTTCGGTCTCGTGCCTACGTACCAACATAAAAATGAGGGATCAAAACCTCATAGTTCGTGGTAACAATTTCAAAATGAGTAAATTGCTTTTAACAAAATTTAAGTGAAAAGAGGCACAAAGGGCCCAAAAGCTTGAATGAGTGTTAGTTATTTTTGTCTTTTGAAATTTTAAGTCAATATGATTAGATTTATTTACAAATTTGATTTAAGAAAAAGTTTGAAGATTCATTGGCATAAGGCTAAAGTTTCTAATTTAAAACATGTCTAAGTTTGAAATCACAAGCAAAGAAAGTTTTTGAAAGGGGGAGAGATTTGAAATTTAAGAAGTGGGAGAAGATGAAGAGGCTACCTTAAGCACAAATTTAAAAGTTAAGGGTTGGAAAGATCTGACCAATGGGATGCAATCCAATAGACAAGAATGTCATATAGAAAACCCATTTTCCCTTTGGACTTTGAACCAAGTAATAATCAGCAAGTAATTAGCAATATCAAACATCATGAAGATCAAGGAATCAAATAAAGATAGCCACATCCAAGCAAACAAATCCATAGCTAGCATTCTTCTTTTGTCTTGAAATTCTCATTGATCAAACTCATAGAAAAGCATCAGACTCCAGTACAATAGTTGCATCAAGACAATATAGTAGATTAGTTCAACTAGATCCCAATACTTGCATCAGATGAAGGCTCAAATCACAATAACTTGGTCTCTGAATGTTGGCATTGGCCAAGTCCTTTTTGCATATGGAATGTTGCCTAATCCTAGGTCCAAAAGTTCAGATCAAACTCAACAGTCCACACAACATTTTTTAGGGGTTTTTGTTGTTTATTAAGTATTTTAAGGTCCTAAGACCACAAACACAAACAATATACACAAACAAATATATACAATCACAATATATGGCTCAAATGAGCAAAGTGAAAATGGCATAAACATAAACAAGTTAATGAAATGAAAATGGAAATGAATGGTAAATGACTTGAAATTAAATTGCATAAAGTAAATGACTTGAAAGTAAAGCAAAGTTAATAATAGTTAGTGTTAGTCAAAGTGAATTAGATGTTACTGGAGTTTTGCTTTTTTTATTGATTAAGTCATTCTTTGGAGAACACTTAACCCTCTATTCACAAGCATGGATCCTTGAACCAAGACATCTTCCATAGGACGGAAAAAAGGCCAAGTTTCCATACAATACCATGAAAGGGGGAGACTTACAATCCCACTTACTAGAATGCTATGTCTTTAGGGTCAAAATTTAGCTCTATGTTAAGCAATCGTAATTGGACTTATCTAGAAGTCACAACTATCTGAGGTCGGGTAATAAAAAATTTAGTGCTAATGCGTGTTAGAGATTTGGTATAATGAACCAAACTCCTAAAACATATCACACTCTAAAAGAAAAAGATCAAAGGAATTGACCTATCTCAGCCATACTTGTATTAGTTCATCTAACACAAGGTTATTGATGAATCAATTAGCCTTAGGACCTTGAGATTTCATTGGTCAATGAAAGGGATGGGAAAGAATGAGATTACAAATGAAGAGGGATGGAGATGAGAGAAACACAAATTGGTCATGGGAGGAATTCTATCAAATTAAAATCATTCATTCATTTTGGGAGATGAAATGTACATTTCATCAATCCCCTAAATCCAATGATTTTAACTCAACAAAAGTCAAACCAACCTTGACCAAGGCCCAAACACATAGTCAAACATCACAAGTCAATAAAAATGGTTCAACATAATTTTTACACAATTAATCAATTAAGAGTCAAATTAAAAATTCATTTAAATTCAATTTAATTTGGCCAAAACCTAAAACCTCTTCAAAACACCAAATAAATGGCCAAGAGATTCATCCTAGGTCAATGAAGGTCAAAGGACTTTAGACAAAAAAATTCATGATTTTTGAAAAGTCAGAAGTATTTTTAAACAATTAAAAATATGCACAAAAATAATTAATTCATGAAAAATACCAAAATTAATCCAAAAAATAATTTTAATTCATAAAATGAAAGAGGGAAATATTTAAAGATTTTTGGTGAAAGTCTCATTTTTTTGGATTAAAAATAAAATTAATACAAATTAAACAAAATAAATGGATTAAATGAAAATCAGAAAATAAAATAAAATCCAAAAAAATAAGGGTCATCAGATCTCCCTCATTAATTGAGGGGTCATATCTGATGGCCAAGTGCGCGCTATCCACAATGCACCAAGTCAAACGCGTCACACCAATGGTAATTAGAACCAAGGGCTAAGATTAAAACATTTTGAATGAATCTGATGGTTGAGAGGCGTGACAACACACCACCGAAGAAATATAAAAGTAGCTAGCTTTTGCTTTGTCGTATTGTCTGTTACTTCACTCGAATCCCTAAGAGGGATGCGGAGAGATGAAAGGTTCAAGGAAGTTGCTTCAACGGATGATCCTTCGAAAGAGTAAGTACAACGAAGGTGATCAAAATGTCAATTCGGAGAGAGGAAGATCGATTAGCCAACCAAAGTAGAGGACTTCCTTGAGATGGGGAGATGGTTTGACCACTTATAAGAATGTTATTCAATAGCGCACCAAATGCGCGCAATACAATAAAGCAGTGCGCTAGAAAGAAAGAAAGAAAGAGGATTAGAGGGAGTGGATTCCCAATTATAAAGCTGAAAAGGAAAGAAAGAAAAAGGGGAGGGGGTGTCTTGTCTTCAAAAGGGGCCAGGTCAACCATAGATTCTTTGATCATTTCTCGGAAGGGGGAAGAAAAGAATGTCGATCGTTAGCGAGAAGAAAAAGCGAGAACCTATGCTCTCTCCACAATATCCTTAAGGACCTCTCTTCAGGGGGGCTATCTGCCCTATCTATTAACAAATGATATAGGATTGGAATAAAATATTCCTTCCCTATGTTGGAAAATTGTAAAAATATTAACAAAGTAAGGCGGGAGAAGGCTAAGTAAAGCTCTGCCCCCTTGACTCTCTTTCTATAAAAAAAAAGTTTGCGTAGAAGCGAGAGAAAAAGGAATGCTTCTTGCTCCTCCTAAAAGACAAGAACTAGAAGCTAGTCGAAAAGAGGGGGGATCTAAGATCTTCAAGAGTTTTCTTTTAGTGATTGGGAATGCCAATGTTTCTGATGATAATGTAGATTTCAATGTCGATAGCTTGACTTGGAGGAGGTTCTTCACTTCAAGACATGCTCCTTTGAATCCTTCACCGACTTATAAGTTCTATAGTTGTATTTTTTTAACATAATATAATTATATTAATAACTTTGAATAATATATGATTATTTTAATTTTTATTTCTTAAATACAACAATAAATAACAATACAAAATATTTTTTGAATTTAATACAGAGCAATATTAATATTTTTTTAATTTAATACAGAGCAATATTAAGGCTATCAAGATGTTAATTAATTTTTATACACCAATAATAAATAATTTTATTTTAATTATAAACTAAGAAAAAAGATAAAAGAAAGTAAGATGATATCATTTATAATTTAAAAAAAAAATTGGTGTGTATTTTTTTTTTGATATTTATATTAACTAAAAAAAGTATTTATACTACTAAAAATATAATTATTTTTATTCATGTAATAATTGACACTACTATTTTAATATTTTAACATATTACATATCTATAATAATTGACATTTATTATTTTAATTTTTTTTTGACATATTACACGTTTATAATAATTGACATTACTATATTACTATTTAATATTAAAATAGATATTTTTAAATAATAATAAATAATTTTCTTATTTATTATAATAAGTAAAAAATATGTTTAATCTAATTTTATTTTTTTCAAATAAACCATTCACAATAAAACCCCTTGAGAAGGACACAATGTGTCAGAAAACTATTGGTTCACGAGTGGACCACCTACAACCCTATCTACATAGTTGACACGTGTAAAACAGGGCCAGCCTGGTTCCACACACGAGAGCTTCACAAAAATCATACCCACACGTGCCATAATCAAGCAGTCACATGACCAAATCTCGTGGCCCAACGACAACCACTAGCCATGCTCCACGGACCAAATCACTTTCCCCACCCACAAACAATTGTGGGCCCCATGAATAACACGTGCTCAAAGCACCTCACGTGACCGTTCCCTATACCCCACTTTCCAATTTCCATTGCCACGCACACTGCTACCCATCCAATTTCCATTGCCACGCACACTGCTACCCATCCTCACACCGTTTCAACCTCACACGTGCAAACTGGACCCCATACTTTCCTCTTTGACTCGTTAATCCAAATCTCTCTTTCCACCATGTGCTTCCCAATTTCTATTTTAGAATTAAATAATTAGAAATATATATTAGTTATATGAGAATCTCATTAATTAATAATAATAAATTAATATTTATACTATTCATTAAACTAAAAATAATAATCATGGTTGTAAATTTTATATTCAGTTCACCTAAATAAACTTTATATAAAAAATAAAAAATAATTAAATATTAAACTTTCAAAAACAACAAATAAATAAACAGAAACCAGGATTTCCTTAAAAAAAAAATCTAAAATTGTCCTTTTACATTATCCAAAAAAACAAAATTTAGATAGACACAAACTATCCATGCTTTTTTCCAAATTAAAAAAAGAAATTGTCTAAATTCTAACTTGTGAAGTCTAAGCTTATTATTCTAGAAACAGAGCTTTAATTTGAAGGCTTTGAAGTGGGAGGTGAGTCTAAATTTGCAGAAGAACAACCCATAAACTGAAGCTCTTTCTTGTCATAAACTTCCAATGAAAAATCTCTGAGCATTTGAGTAGGTCCAGCCGAAGATGAAGAAGTAACTGCAGAAGAACAAGTTGATGTAGAAGCTGAGATCAAACTAGGAGCCAGAGTAGATGAAGATGAACCATTAGCATTTGAAAGTTGATTTTGCATTTGCAGAGTAGAAACAAAATCTGAAATGGGTCCATTAAAAAACGGCGCCGCAGGAATAGCCCAAAACTGTGGCTGATTCATAGTTGAATTCGGGAACATGAAAAATGGCCCTGTTGTATTGGATCCTCCATTACTCACCACAGGCCATAACGGAACTAGACCACCACCACCACCGTTTTCACCACCACCGCCACCTCCGCCGCCGTAAGCGGTTTGAGTTATTGGGGCCAGTCCTGAACAGATTGAAGCGTGTTCGTTCAAGTCAACAAATTCACTGTTTGAAGCTCTCCTCCTTCGTTTCTTTGGTACGTCTTCCCCGTCGGGCCTCGCCGCGGAGGATGTCGGAATCTTTAGCGTCCCGCCGACGGAAACAGCGATGGCTGGAACAGTACCGGTGCCTGTTGCTTCAATGATGGCAGGCTCGGATTGTTCTAGCAACCACCGTATTGTTTCTCCGTCGGATTTGTGACCAAGCTCCCGCGTCAGCTGGAAGATCCTCGCGGCGCATGTGGCCGGCATTCGGATTCTCCGACCGCGCCCCTCCACCTTCGTGTGACGGTCCTTCGACGGCTTCTTAGCCGCCGGAACTGTTATTGTCATCGGAATCGGATTCGGAATCGGAATAATATCCATTGAACGAGACTCGTCATGATTGTGATTACCCGTTTCAGAGAGCTCTTCTTTCATCGCCGCCTCCGACGGAGACTCCGACTCATTCAACGTTTGTTGTTCCGTCGTCTCCGGCGTATCTTTTTCTTCACTGAAACCATCGCCGCCGCTATGATTCACTTCCATCCTAGAAACAAGAAATACCCATTAAAGTATGATCAAAACCCAGAAGAAAAACATTACAAAGATTTCAAATTTATGAAATTCATAAAAGATTTTTTTTTTAAAAAGAACAATTATTTTGGGGCCTACTGTGTGTTTTGCAGAGGTTTTGATACGTTGACTGTGGTTTGAAGCTTTGAAGCACTGCGAAAGATTAAAAAGACTAATTGAGAATTGAAGAGAGATTTTATAAAAAATAAATAACGTTGTTGATAGAAACAACAAACCCTAACAATGGAGAAGAGCCCCCACTTGTCGTCTGGAAGAGAGGGTCCCTCTATTCTGTATTTATCTGCACAGTGAAATAGGATTAACGGTTGGATACGCTCTTCCCAACGAATGGGCCATTTAGATGATGACACGTACATAGCTCTAGGTTTTACCATATTTATTGCTGTTTTATCATTTTTGTTTTACAAAAATTATCTGATTCATAATAAATAAATAGTGATGGGAATGATTATCCATGGGCACAATATTATATTTAGCTATTGTCATATGATTATTTGTAGATTTTTAGTTATATGGGGATATTTATAGTTATTATTCATACTATTATTGTATTTATGTATTTTTTGAAAAAATTTATAATTTAAATAATTTTTTTAATCATATTTTAAAGTCACATTAAAATAGCTTCAAATTTACCATAAAATAATAATAATAATAATATAATAAATTAAATTCATTGTATTCCTTCTTTTATCACATATAATAATAATAATAATAATAATAATAATAATTTTATATTTAATGAAATAATAATAATAATTATAATTTCATTTTTACCAAAATAATATATAAATAATTTTAATAGGAGAAAATTTACCTACAATTCTTTAGGTGTAACTTTTACTATTTTCTAATCAAAATATGACATGTGTACTTAAATATCCTTTAAAGAGTGAAAACATAAAAATATTACATGTGTGTAAGAAAAAATTATATGATTGTCATTAGAAAATAGTAAAAATAACATTTAAGAAATTGTATCTAAGTTTTTTTCATTTTAATCACAAATCACAATCAAAATGTGATATTATGAGATCCACCTCATTTTGAATAAAATGGTTCGGAGATGGATCTTCGTATGATATTTGGTGTATTCGAAGATACATCTCCGAAATGTCCCTTGAAAGTTGTCTAAAGCATGGAAAATACAAAGGAAGAATTATTTCGAAGACATCTTCGGAATCCTAACTGAGTCATATCATAACAACATCAATGTCCAAACATTCAATTTTTGTGAGACTAACTTATATTAACGTAAAATCAAAGTAGGATGAAGTTATATTAAAGTTAAAGATAGAAAAAGTCAAGAAATTCATACATAACATTTTTTCGAAAATACATCAGAAAATACAAAAAAAATACATCCCAATATAAACTATTGGGATGTCTAACCGCATGCCTCTTCTGCCGCCTGTAGTGAACGACATTTTGTAACTTGGAAACCATGCACACCACTAAGAAAAACTGAGGATTGTTATCCTTAAAGAGTCTTGACTCTATGGATGCTCTACTCATCTTCGCAACACGTCGACATATCGTCGTAGCACTCTCTGTCTACTCATCCCGAACCTCGAGTACCTTCTGGTTAGCTGGAATAGGTGGTCCTCTAGGAGTGACTGGCATCATGATAGGGTGTGACACCCTATAGAACCATGTAAAGTAACCCTTAGCACAAGCCTAGGGTACATGAGATGGCTTTCGAAGATACTCCTCTGGTACCAGGCGACTCTCGAAATCACTCAATATCGCCCGTAGATCTCTACGATGCATACTGCGAGGAGCGGGCTCATGGGGAGGTCTCAGAATAATCTGCAAGTAGCCAAATTGACGCATCACTCACTCAGACATATAGTGATACATAAGAAATGCCCCACATCTCAGTCAGTTAGAGTATAAGGAAATGACATCAAACTGACGTGTTTGACGGTGACCCTCGTATGGGCAGAAGCAAGTGTCATTTGTAACATATGGTTAAGAGAGACTATGAATGGATCGACTGCACCATTCCTACTGTACGGAACAAAAGCGACTACATGAGACCAATTCTCTATGTAGTCTGGCACAACTTCAAACTTGGTCATGCGAGGGAACTAGGAGATGATCCATCCCTGAAAATGTTTTGGATACAATATTAATAACAAGTGTAACAAATGAATTATGAAAATATTAGTAACAAGAAATTATCGTAAGCAGCGCGCAGCACCCCGTCATCTACTTTGCTTACCAAAGATAAGCTTCACCCAACTTTGAGTACAGGTAGACGAAACAAGAAGCCCCCAGGTGTACTCGTGAATCACACTCAGGTTTGTGAAGTACTTAAGATAGACCACATTGAACTATGTTTCACTTTTGTCCACAAATATCGACGTGTCAACTAAGAACAAGAGGTAACACCTCAATGCGCAATGACAGTGGTACTAAACCTGTATAGCATCGCCTACGGCATCCAAGGCCTCCTACAAATGTCCTTTATAAAGGTTTTCCATTAAGTTAAATCGTCCATGATCACCTATAGTGAGAGTTATCTCATTTTCCGCTTTACCTAGGTCATCCCCCAACAGGGTAACCATCAGATCGACCTCTTCCTCTCGCCCAATCTTCCCGTGGTCCAGTAATCTCCCCCTAATGGGAAGATGTAGGAGGCATGAGACATCATCTAAATTGATGGTCATCTCGCCTATAGGTAGGTGGAAAGATGATGTCTCTGAGTGCCACTTATCTACAAAAGTCGTCTGCATGTCGTGGTTTATGGTCACGTACATAGAAGAATATAATCCGGCAAGGCTGGAATAACAAATAGCATCAACGAACCAAGCAGTAAAAGGGTGTGGCAATCTCCAGTATCTTCCTACAATGGTTAATCATTTCCAAAACTCTAACAATGGAGAAAAGCCCACACTTGTCGTTTGGAGCGATTATTTTGGGGCCTACTGTGTGTTTTGTAGAGGTTTTGATACGTTGACTATGGTTTGAAGGTTTGAAGCACTACGAAAGATTAAAAGGACTAATCAAGAAGTGAAGATATTTTTTTAAAAATAAAAAATAGGTTTAAATGCATTTTTGATCCCCTTAATTTGAATTTTTTTTTAACTTTTAGTTCCCCTTTAAAGAAACTCAGCTTTTTAGTCCCTCAATTCAACTTTTTCTGGGTTTTTTTGGTCTCACTCCTATTTTGTGTACGTGGCGCCTTATTTTGTGACGTGGCCCTAACATGGCACTGTCTATGGGACGTCATGTCACATATTTTCTGCCACATCATTATTTTTATAAAAAAACTAATTTCAAAATATTACTTAATATAGTTAATAATTAATCAATATAATAATATATATTAAATAATTCATAGTACTATATGTCACTAAATAATTGGGATATGCATAATGGAAGAAATAGAATTTTTGAACTTAGTGGGAATCAAACCCACATCTCACCAATTACTAACCAAAGACCTTTTCCATCCACACCATTGGATTGTTGTTAATTCAATTACCATAAGATGTATATATAATCAGGTACAACACTGCATGACAAAATTGAGAATTCATTGTTATTGAGAATTTATACCTAAAATCATTAGGTTTTTAAGGCTAGACATTGAAATTTCTCTGTTGTTTAGGATGCACTTTAAGATAAACTCTATCAGTCCAACAAAGCCTTTTCTTTTCCGAAAATATTGCATCATTTCCATATCCTTCCATACCATTAGGTTCCCTAGCACATTTAAGTTTCTATTCCTTTGGGAGCTCAAAAAAACCCTTTGAAACTTGCCTCACTTTGTCAAGAAACAAACTCGTCATACCATAGTTTATAACCTAAATTATTGATAGAAAAA
Source organism: Lathyrus oleraceus (assembly GCF_024323335.1). Taxonomy (NCBI): domain Eukaryota; kingdom Viridiplantae; phylum Streptophyta; class Magnoliopsida; order Fabales; family Fabaceae; genus Lathyrus; species Lathyrus oleraceus. The sequence continues at coordinate 436,452,253 of NC_066584.1, read as the reverse complement.
ATGATAAATCGAGAGTGAAAATTGGAGTTATAAATAAATGTTGAAATAGGAAATCTGAAATAAGCCCCAAGAAGAGAGTGCGAATTGGAGTTTTTGAAGCTCATGTTTGTTGGGGGAGTTTTTCACTATGGAGCATTAAACTTTGTGGGACTTCTTATTTTTAGAGAAACACCTTTGTGAAAGATACACCACATTTTCACCCAAAACCTTAAGGTGATAGTTGGGTGGGTTCTCTCACTTATAAATGCTCAAGTCTCCAAATTTCTAATCAATGTGTGACTATTACTCATACTACTCACACTTGATACATTTTCAACATTCCCCCTCAAGTGTGAATCCACAATGCTCCCCCTCAAGTGAAAGCTCTTCTTACTTCCATAAACTATTGTATCGCACATAACGCGTCTTACTCACCACCCTAGCGCTATTGACACTCTTCAACGGAATATTTTTTACTCACCACCCTTGTGGCGCCGTTTGACTTTCGATACAAGTAAGTCAGTCCCTTTCTTGAACCAAAGGCTCGTGATACTAATTTTTGGAACTAAACCCAAAACTTTGAGTAATTCCGAGTCAATCTTAATGAACAAGATCCAATCAACCGATCTAATTCCCATATGTTTTTCACTCTTCACTCGAGTGAATTAACCAACATTGGTTGCAAGATTGTATCGCTTCACAATGATGATGAAAATAAGAAAAGAAAATTGAATAAGAAAGAAGATTAGGGTTTGACGGAAATTGGAGAAGAAGATGATTTCTGCAAAGTCTCTCTCTGTCCGCAGCCTGTGGGAAATCTCGCTAATTTTGCAACTGCAAGTGATTACAAGATTGTTACAAGATTGTTCTGAAAATAGGGGTTACTCCCCCTATTTATAGTTGAGCTAGCTTGCTCCCTAAGCTAAAACCCAAAAATTACAAAGGCCAAAAATACCTATTTTGGTCTAAGTCAAAATCTTGTGTCAAGCAACCTGCTTCGACACTTCGATATCTAATACAACTCGATGCACACTACAATTAATGGAGATGTGAGGTTGAGAATGTCAATGATTGGAATATAAATATTTGATTCGGTAGGAAGAAGAGCATCATGAAATCCAACATTAACCTGCATAGAGAAGTTAAATGTCATAAACTCCATAACAGGCTTTAGACCATAATTTTGAGGTTAGTCTTTACCTCAATTTTGTCATGCAGCACTGTACCTAATTATATATATACATTTTATGGTAATTGAATTAACAACAATGTAGTGGTGTGGATGGAAAAGGTCTTTAGTTAGTAATTGGTGAGACGTGGGTTTGATTCTTATTAAGTTCAAATATTTTATTTCTTCCATTATGTATTGTCCAATTATTTAGTGACACATAGTACAATGAATTATTTAATATATATTATTATATTAATTAATTATTAATTATATTAAATAATATTTTAAAATTATTATTTTTATAAAAATATACTATGTGGTAGAAAATATGTGACGTGGCGCCCCATAGACAATACCATGTCAGGGCCAATGTTTTTAAAGGGGACTAAAATTAAAAAAAAATAAATCAAAATAAGGGGATCAAAAGTGCATTTAAGTCTAAAATAAACAAACTTGTTGAAAGAAACAACAAACCTTAACAATGGAGAAGAGCCCTCACTTGTCGCCTAAAACATAGGGTCCCTCTATTATGTATTTATCTGCATAGTGAAATACGATCTGTTGCGGCTGAAAAATTTACAAAGTCGCCATCATCCTTTATTTATTCCTAAGGAACAGGGATATAATGATAAAACTTAACGGTTAAGGGTGAGAGACTAGGTTCGGGAGTCAGTTAAATGAGAGGAAGGTACTAGACACCCCTCACCTTCAATACACTAAATGAGATCCTTCTCTAAGTCTAGGGTTATTGTATGCCTAAGGATGTTTTCTTTATTAATTATTAATTGCTTAATTATTTATTTATTTATTGAAAATTATTTTATTATTTAAAAGAAAATTGATTAATCGAGAAAAGGAGAACCTAAAAAGTTTTTTTATTATTATACTTGTTAAAGTCTTACAACTTTATGTCTATGTACCCTCAAGTTTATTGAAGGATCAAAGTCATGTAGTTCTATTAGAAAATATTTGTTTGTTTGTTGCTTTTTTTCTTTTTAAAGTTCTCACGCATCGGGGACGAAAGAGTAATTGATTTTTGGAAAATGTCTCAATGCAATAAGGCAGATGACTTATGATTTGAGGTGAATTTAAGTTGATTTTATCCATTGATTTATTTACAAAGATATATATTTAAGAAAATATATTAATAATAATATTATATATTTATTTAATAAAAATATTTAAAGGTTAATTATATAAACCTAAGTATTGTATCCCTTATCCCTGATTTTTTTATCCTTGAAATCCTAAAATTTCCTTAGAGATTGATCCCATGATTATCCATATTATTGATTACAAAAAAAAATATAATACTTAATTTATTTATGAAAATAAATATTATATATTTATATGAAATATCTTTTATCCCAATTTCTATCCCCGATTTCTATTCGTTGGTTTATCCCTTGAAACTCTAGAATTTTATCTCATATTTATCCCAAAAATTTATATTCCATTAACCCTAATTCCTCATTTTATTAATTCCTAATTAATTAAATATGTGTTATTTTATATTAAACGAGAAAATTATTAAATCAATTAGTTATAAAGATTGATGATATACTTTATCCCTTAACCCTAATTAGACTAATCAATCCTAAACTTATCCCAAAAAATGATCTTACTATCCCAAAATTATTTCATAGATCCAACTTAATTAACCTAATTAATTAATGTTCACTAATTAATTATATACTTTTGTATTATTTTTTATTATAAGGGAATTATGATAGCCTAATTACTAATTATAATAATCCTATTAATCCTATAACTAATTGTATTTTTTTGTATTTTCTATTTAATAATTATTTAATCATCAATCCTTACTAGTTAATTCCTAATTATCCTAATAAAATTACCTTAATTAATCCTTAATCATAAAATATAAAATATTTATTATATTTGCGTTATAATTTTTATATTTGATTATTAAAGAAATGTTTTTTATTATAAGGATTTCGATTCAATTTTTTTTTAATATTACAGATTTCTTTTTAATTTGAAATAGTTTATATTTTTTTAAAATTAATTTATTAGTTTTCTATGTTACTTTTAGTTTTAATTATGATACTAAAAAGATTTGCTCACAATATTTAATTTATAAAAATTAGATTTATAATATTAACTTAGAAAAACGGGGATCTATGATATTTAGTTTTTTAAAAGGTTTTTATGATATTAATCTTAAAAGAATATTTGTGATATGTATTTCATACTATTAGTTTAAAAAGTTGGCCTTAAAAAAAGAAAAAAATATTTTCAAAGGATTGTCTCGTGACATTAGAAAAAGTTGTTAAAAAAATTGAAGAAAAAAATATAATTTATTTTTATAAATTGCTTTAAAAAAATACAAAAGGGTTGGTATATGATTTTAACTTTAAATTGTTTAGAACATGATTATGTTTTTTTAATTAGATTATTACATAATACTAAAATAAATTTAAAAACACCAACCATCATATAAATAGACTTAAGAGAATAAGGTACAACCACAACCAAATTTTATGGCAAAAATATAAACATAAATGAGAGACCAACCTACATGGAGGAGGATTTCCCCAATTTTCAACAAAGGTGTAGACTCATTTCTCCTTCTTTCCTCTTTTCTCGGGGACCAAATTTGTACAAATTAGGAAATATCCATAGACTTGTATCTTGTGATTAATAGGATAAAAAAGATTGGTTTTGGGAAGATTCTTGATATTTTTGGATTTTTAAGGCTATTTTGCCCATAAAATCAAAGATTAAAATAAAAATAAAAATTTAAAAATAACTATAAATAAAAAATGAAAAAATATTTAAATATTAAAAAATAAGTCAATATTTGACTTTTTTTTACCCTTTTAAAATAAAAATAACAAAAAAAAAGAAAAAAAAAAGAGTGCAATGAGATTTATTTATACAAATATTATGCTAACTAAAAATAAATAAAATTTAATTAAATCAAAGTGTAAAATAAAAAATAAAAACAATTTTATTTTATTTTGATTTATGACTATTTTTTTATTAATCTTGCTGATTTTTTAAAATTAACCTAAACTATCCTAAAATAAAAAAAGAACAAAATATCTCTTTTAAATAGTTTTATTATATGTTAAATGAAAATCAAATTAAATCATTATCCTAAAAAAAGAAAGAAAAAAAATCAAAATATTTTTATTTTGTGATTTTGTACTATTTTATGCATAAAATCACGATTTTAATGAAAAAATAATATTTTAAAAAATGCATTAATAAGAAATACGAAATTTAATAATAAAATGTTAAAAAATGCTATTTTTGTGATTTGAAAATAATTCAAAAAGTTAGAAATAAAGGAAAAACAAATAAAAGAGAAAAAGTGCACTAAAAGTAAGAAATGTGGGATTCAAACTCAAGACCTCCCCTTGCAACTCCTAGAGATGCATCTTTATCAACTATTATGTTCATTCTAACTATCATAGAACACAAAGATTAATATGTTAAAGAAAATTTGATTTCCTATTTTGACCATTCTTACAAATGATATTAATACTATTTTTTTTCTCTTTTTTTTTCTTCTTTTTATAAATGCATAAAAAATAGTATCTGATTTTAAAAAGAAGAAAACTTTAAAATATATTTTTTTAAAATGCAATTTGTTTATTATTTTTCTTTGTAAAAAACAAAAAGGTAAAAAAAATGAAAATATGCTAATACGAAAGTTAGGACTCAAACCTGAGACCGTATGATCGTGCTCCTTACACATGCTCTCTTATTCAATATGTCATTTCATTTATTCGAAATAAAATGACACTAAAAAACATATGAAGAGTGGTCAAAATTTGGGGTACGATAGTTGCCCCTATTTAACTCGCTCTAAATTTGGAGGATAATAACGGTTAGTCTTTATCCTCTTGGGAAGAGAAGATTAAATATAGAGAGAGACCCGAATTTTGACCTCAGAGTTAGTAGACCTTAATGAGTAAGGATTGAATAATCCCTGATGCTCTGTTGGTATCCAAACCAGCTTTCGATTGGACCTTGATGATACCCTTGACGAAACCCTGGTGATACCCTGTTGATTAGTTCCAGTGCTTCTGGGTGAAAATTGCATATGATTCTCATGATCATTCAATCATTTTACAGAAATCGGGTAGGACTATGACAATCCTCTGGTCGTTGTTCGATAAAACCTTGGTAGAATCCCTTTGATCAATTTCAGCCCATCGGGGTGAAACTTGCATACGATTCCTATGATCATCCGATCATTTTACGAGAATCATCTAGGACTCTGACGATCCTCCAGTTGTTGCTTGATAAATCCCTGATAGAACCCCTTTGATCCATTTCAGCCCATCCGGGTGAAACTGGCATACGATTCCCATGATCATCCGATCATTTTATGGAAATCGGGTAGGACTCTGACGATCCTCTGGTCATTGCAATTCCTATGGTCATCCGATCATTTGGAATCTTGGTAGGACTCTAGTGATACCCCGATCACTCTTTATGGAAGCCATTGATGAAACTCTGGTGAAACCTCTGATAAAACTCTTGATGAAATCCTCGACGAAACCCTTGATGAAACTCTTGCTGAAATCCTTGATGAAACCTCTTGATGAAACCCCTGATGAATTTGATAGAACTCGTCCCGTATGAGGGATATGTTGCTAAGCTAGGGATGTGAGAGATGAAAAACTGCTCATTGATTGATAACGATAATTCAGGATGATTGATTTACTGGATATGTTTTTGAAAGACTCACGGTGAGTGATCTTGCTGGGTAAATCCTTTATTAAAAAGGCGCCTATAGAAGTGTTACTTACTGTGGAAGGCCAATAAGTATCCCTACTTGAGAAATTGTACTGGGATAGTTGGGGATTGAGAATTCAATCGGTATCGGTATAAGAATCGATAACTCATTATTCGCAATAAAATTAATGTAAAACCCGAAAGAACTGAAAGAAATAACAGCGGTATAAGAACCATAAAACAAGTGACAAACTATGTAAAAACCAAAGTTAAAAAACAAACGGTGTAAGAACCATAAAAAAACGGTGTAAGCACCAAAGTGAATGAATGAAAATGGTGTAAGAACCGAAGTGACTGGATGACAATGGTGTAAGAACCGACGTGGCTGGATGACAACGGTGTAAGAAACAAAGTGATTGATGGTGTAAGAATAAAAAACAACAATGTATCAAGGTACTTGTATAATTAAAAAGAGATCCCTATTGGGATTACGTGGGGACTCTTATGTCAACCTCTCACTAGAGCAGGAACTTATGTTGGGGAGTTCTCTGAGAAAAACAGAGTAAAAGGAGATTGATAGAATACCTTGATGTTTCTACTATGGGAGACTGGTGTCACGTAAGATGATTGTCTTCTTGGAAATATGCTTCCAGACGAGGTTCCCTAAGGAGAGCGAGTGTTGGGGAAAGTCCTAAGAAATCCTTGCAAGGATCTGGTGAAGGAATTGTATACCATTAGGGCACAACGAGGACATTGTTGCTAAGTATTTTCTGCTTGGAGAAGGAGTTCTGAGGATACTTGTTAGGGCATTATCCTTAAGATCGACTTATTGGGATGTATAGTGAGAAAAGATCTAAGGAGAAGCTTGGTCAGAGATCTATCGCTAATTTAGCTGGGGATTGATCCAGACTCTCATGTTGAGTCCTGAGTCTCAGCCTATGTTATGTATCTATGTATGCATGTTATGTTATGTCATGTATGCATGTTTGGTGTTTGCATGGCGTAATGCTCTACATTCATGGATATGCTACGCGTGATATGATGTATTAATGTGATGATTGATGCATGCAATGTATTAGTCTTGGCTTGTGCTGCTGAAGATTGGGCCATTTGTAAGTATTGAGTGCCAAGCAAGGTTGGGCTTTTGTGAGATGTCAATCAAAGTTGGGATTTTGGTGTGAATGCCAAATGAGGTTGAGCTTTCTGGATATAGGTTCCAAATGAGGTTGGGCTTTTGTAGATGTTAGATTCGTGTTGTGGTAATGTGCTAGATAAATGAGATGATATGCATGGTTTGCTGCTAGAGTGTAGTGACATGATTAATGCATGAAAATGATTTGAATGTTTCAACAAGTGCCCATGTAAGGCTTAGACAGGTTTCTTGTATTACAAGGCTATTTGTCAAAAAATGGTAGTGGGGTATTGAGCTAGCATGACTTCCTGATATTTTCTACCAACTTGATTACTGTTGATGTATGAAAGAACTTGTTTGTGCATCTTGAAAGTATTGAGAGGGATTGTCCTTGCAGTATCCTATAGTTGCCCCAGCTTGTTGGGTCTTTGAAGAAATTCTCCTCAATATGAATTTGAAGCGACTTAGCCATACTTGAGATGACATGTCTTAGTATTATCCTTGGAGAGATTCGTCCTTGACTAATCGACCCTTGGAATGCTTTGCCCCTGATAAACTGTTATTTTGAAGCGGTCTCTTTTGATCAAGCCTTGCGGAGATCTGCCCCAGATTGATAGAGTCTTGAAGGGTATTGCCCTTATTTGTAGGTTTTCTTGGAATATTTGTCTTAAAAGAAACTTAGATCCCACCATGTTATGGTATGACTTTGATATTGATTGCCCCAGTGTATAAGTCTTGAAAAGTATGCGCCTGATTAGATGACTTTCAGAGTGATTGACCTCACTATGCCCTTGAGTTGGTATGCCCCAGTATAAGAGTCTTAAAAGAGCATGCCCCCCGATGATTAAGGTCGTTGAGGTGTTTTGACATATGTGTGTCGAATCTTGGAATGCTTGAGAATGAATTTGGATTCCGCAATGATGTGACATTTATATGACTTGCCCCAATATTTGAATCTTGAAAGGCTTGCCCATGACAATTAAGATCCGAAGGTGGTTCCTGAAAAGGAACCTGGATCTTGCCATGTTGTGATATGAACTGGATATGGGCTGCCCCAATATTTGAGTTTCGTAAGGTCTTCCCTGATCATTAGGGTATGAAGGAGTGTCCTGAGAAGGAACTTAGATCTCATCACGTTGTGATATGACCATGATATGGACTTCCCCTAGTATCTGAATCTTGCAAGGTATTCCCCTGACTAACTAGTGCTTAACCAATTCTTAGAATGATTTGCCTCATGTGACTAGGATCTAGAAGAGTTGCATGAAAAAAGACTTGGGTCCCATAATGCTACAATGTGACCTTCATATGAATTGCCCTAGTATTCGAACTTTTGAAAAGTATGCCCCTGACTAACCAACATTTTGAGTGGTTGGCTCTACTGTGCTCCTGAGGTGGCCTGCCCCAATATGAGCTCTTGAAAGGTTTTCCCCTTATCAAGGGTCACAAAGGTGATTCAACTAGGGGTGGAAAAACGGGCCGCCCTCCCCGTCTCGCCTAAAGCCCGCCAAAAAGAAGCGGGCAAGCATGTCCGCCAAGTTGAAATGGGCATGAAAACCTAGCTCGCCCCGCCAAGGTGGCGGGTTGGCGGGCGGCGGGCTTGCCCACCTTTTTTTATTTTATTTTATTTTCATTTTTTTAAGAAATTAAAATGCTATTATTTTTACATTTCAATAAGAAAACATCAAACCAACAATTAGAAAGTATAAATGGCAAAAGACTAAAACCATCAAAGTATTATCCTTCAATCAAAAATAGAATCTTCAACAAGTATTTACCTAATAGAAGTAGAATCATCAACAAGTATTAACTTTCAAGTTTCAACCAACCAAAATAAATATTTAAGTTAAACCATCAAGCAACCATTAACTTTTAACCATCAAGCAACCAAAGTTTAAGTTCAACCAACCAAAACCATAATAAGTATTAAGTACAACATCAAAGTTTAAGTTTAACCAACCAAAACCATAATAACATTTTCTAACAAAATAAGAGTAAAGCATTCTAAAACTAAATTCTAATCATCAATGTCAAGAATATTAGATGCACTCTTAGAACAAGTTGAACCTTCTTTTTAATGGATATTATTATTGGGCCATATGCCTTTTTTTTTCAAAATGGGTCATGGGCATTTTTTAGATAGTTTTTTTTTCAATTTTTTTAACAGGCTATTGGGCCAACCCCGCCCCATTATGTATTCCAACCGCGGGTATTTTTGTTTTGGCGGGACGGGCGAAACGGGTAGGCAGACTCAAAATCTCAACCCAACCCGCCATTTTTTGACGGGTGCGCGGGCCGGGCCAGCGGGTTCCAACCCGTTTTACCAACCCTAGATTCAACATCGGTGGGTTAAATTTTGGGACGCTTTGCCTCTAGTTAGTAGGATCTTCAGATGATCTGCCCATGATTATAAGGATTTGCCCCTAACTGGAAGGATCCTTAGCTGACTTGCCCCTAGTCAATAATGTCTCAAAATGGTATTCCCCTTATCAGACAATTGTTGATATTTCCTTGGTACTAAGTATTAATTTGTGAGAAAAATGTTCTTTTTGAAAATTAATTCTAACGTCATGCTCATGCAAGTTTTTGAAATCGATGTTTGTTATGGAAAATGGATATGGTGTACACAGATGATATCTGGCCATGAGGTTGGCACAAATAAAGATGTGAAAATGTGGTTAGTCATGATTTAACAAACATTCAGAGTCAGTTTAACCCAAATTTTGTTGAGTATGCTTTCGTAGTGAACCTAGCTTCAATTAGGACTTTTGAAGGTTGTAACGTGACCTGGTTCACGGTTTATGAAACAAAAGGATTATAAGGCTAAAGTTTTGATTAAGACTCACCCCTTCTTCTTGATGATCTTCATTCTTAAATTCAATAAATTCAACATATACATTTAGTTTGTAATAGAATTTTGATAGATAATGATGGAGATAGATGTAATGGTTCAAACACTAATGAGATTCTTAAGGTGGCAGTCAAATACTTTCACTTATAAGCTTGTTTCCATTTTTTCTTTTTTTCTTCTTTTTAATACCTATTTTTGCATGAAACCATTATTTTGAATTTGTGATCTTCGGGATGCCCTAAGTTTTGTCTAAGTCAACTCCTTTTTAGTTATTAACTTAGCGGGCTCTTTTTGAAACATTATGCCCTAACTTTTGCTAAGTCAAATTTTCAGTTTTTTTAACTTAGCGGGCTCGTTTTGGAACAACTCATGTGTGATTTTAATTTTGATTTTGAAAGTTGTGACTGCCGTGTTAGCTATTGTGAGCTTTTGTATTTTCACTACTTCCTCGGTGTTGGATGACGTATGTGAGGAAGAGGGTGTGCTTGATCCTCTTATTCATGTGATTATATGGAATAATTCCCTTGAGATTAAAATGCACCATTGACTTAATTAAACAACTACTCTGTCCCTGGTTAAGATTAAGGGTTTTAATGAATAGAAAAATAACACCGACTTCAGGCTCGAGGGGGTTGACTATGGATTAACTCCTTATTTCTCAAGTGTTTGGGAGTGACACATTGCCTTACATCGTTAGCAAAGTCTTACTATTAAAATCATAGTCAGCGACTTCAGTTATTTTATTTACATCATTCTCCTCCTAAGTTTATTAATGGTAAAGAGATGGAATTTTTTTTATGATGGCATAAGAAAGAGTGAAAATGAATGGATCGACTCAAAAAGCGTGCATTCTCATTTTATTAAAATTACTTTTTAATGAGTACAACTTTTAAATACAAACAACCCTTAGCAAAAAAGAAATTACAACTGGAAATGATAAAGTTTATTGATCATAGGGGAGAGCTTCATTATTGATCCAACCGACTTTAGAAGACACTTAATGAAGTTCTTGCACTTGTAAGGATAAAGGGGTGATCATTTCCAATGGGATTCCTCCTTTGAAAGTCAATTACAGGTCTCGTGCTTTGTACTCATAACTTTTAGGATCTGGACTAGGGGTAAGATCAAGTGATTGCAACTTCACTAGGGCGCCTCCGAGTAAGTCATGAGACATTAGTATATGATCCAGTTTCCTTCCATGATTTCTTTATTGTGATTGATGAAGTGCATGATGCTAAAGTAGATACTATTGCATACTTCATTACAGAGGTCATCATCCAGGGTTGCATTTAAGGCTCTAGGTAGGTCGTGGTTGGCATGGCAAAGGGTTACCTTCTCTCTTCAATGGTACTTGCCCTTCTTTAGTCTCTCTATAGTTTCTTGAGACGTCCTTCGATTTTGTTCGTGAGTATCAGGAAGTCTTCTAGCTAGATAGTTTGAGGAAGGTCGAAAGTGAAATTCTAGTTATCAGACGTTGGATGTCACACTGGTTGTTATGACATCCAATTCTGCACAGACAGGGATTATGCAGGACTTAACAGTAAGTGCAGTAAATAACACAAGTAATTGTTCACCCAGTTCAGTCCAACATGACCTACATCTGGGGGCTACCAAGCCAGGGAGGAAATCCACTATTAGTAGTATCAATTCAAAGCTAAACTCACCCGTTTACAACTTATCACTTAATCCCTACCCAATGCAATTTCAATCTTAATCTAAGATCAGAGTTCCTACTCACTCCCCCTCAATCACCTCAGTGATTACTATCTTTAAACAATATTAAAGACAAGTTGAAGTCACACTTCAACCAACTCTTGATTGTGCTTCACAACTTTAATCAAGATACACAGCACTCACGCTTAAAAGCTTTGAGTGACACAACACTTACAACTCAATGAACACCCTATGCCAAAGCTATCATCTACTTGATAATGGCTTGGCTTACAAGATACGTCTAATACAAGACTCACAAAAATACAGCAGTGAAGTATGATGGACACACAAAATCTTCACGCCTCAAAATCCCTGAAACTGAATGAAGGAACGCCTTCCTTTTATATTGCAGTATCCTAGGCTTTTGCACCTGTATTCTCCTGAATTTAAGGTCACACACGTTCCCATAAATTCAACATTTAGGTTACTAACAAATAGGCTATTTGTTAGGTTTATTGAATGTAGATTGGTTGTTGATTTCCTGGTTTTTCTCTAAGTTGTTGACTTCCTGAAGAATAGCCTAAGAAAAAGCTGAAACAGAAAACTGAACAACCTACAATATAGCATATGCTGTCAGGCATGAATGTCACGACATTCAGCTTGACATCAAGGTCCATATGCTGAGTCTGTTTTTCCAGAAAACAGACTGTACAATCTTGCTGACCTGTACATGATCAAAATGACCATACTACAGTGAGAGCTTACATTAATAAATGTCAAAGTGTCCAACTTAACGTTTACACAATTGGCCTTAAGTTAGTTCTGTTATTCTTTTGAAGAACAAACTAAGTTACATGCTGAAGTATAGCAGAACACCACTCTGTCTAATCTTCAGCAGCTGCTGTCAATGATGAATGTCATAACATCCAGTTTGACATTCAGTCAGTAGGCCTTATGCCAGGTCTGGTCTTTCCTTGATAACCAGACTGGAAATAAATACTAAGTTCTAACAGAACACCTGCTGTTCTATTCCTTAGTATCTGTTGACAGGTATGAATGTCACAGCATCCAGTTTGACATTCAATAAATCCTGTGTTAGCTAGTCCTGCAGTAACTACACTGTAGTCACACATACATGTCATGACATCAGTCAAGACATTAGTAACCATCTAGTGTTTTACCATATAATGCAGCCAATTAAACACCTACAAACTCCCCCTTTGGCAAATTTTTGGCTAAAACACTTTGATCCCCATAACAGAGTTCATGGCAGCGGAATCACACCCCTAGCAGGAAATAATACTAGCTAATACACTCAGAGTGGCAGCACACTCACACACATGGAAGTTAAATAAAAACTTCACACACAATTGCTGCAGGGGAGGAATCTGTCGTCATGAGAGTCTGTTGTAGAGACCCGTGAGTGTCTGTTGTAGAGACACCCACTCTGTTTGTTCAGGGGTTACTCCCCCTTTTTGTCAAAAATGTTGCCAAAGCCAACAACATAACCAGAGAATAACGACAGAGTTACAGACTTGGTTTTACTTCACAGTTTCAACCAAGTTACCATCCACTTGATCTTGCTTCACAGCTTTGATCAAGTAATCACCCACTTTTGCTTTACAGTAGGTACCACCATATCAGATGCCATGATGTTGTTTCTGACATCCAGAACCACTCCTGCATGAACAACATCCTTGAACTCCTGCAGATACATTGGCCTTCTCACAGTAGGGTGTCTCCTTACCCTCCTGTAACCACCCTTGTTGCAGGTAGCATAGCTATGATCTGGTGACCAATCATAGCCTAGTACAAATTGTTTAATAGGCAGAGATATCAAACAATTTATCCCAAACATCAGTGGTTGCTATAAGGTCTCAGAGAGACATATTCCCAGTTTGCTCCTTAAGTTTTCAAACTGAGCAGCATCCAGAGCCTTTGTAAATATGTCAGCCAGTTGAAGCTCCGTGGCTACATGTTCCAAAGTGATCACCTTGTCTTCCACCAGATCTCTGATGAAGTGGTGCCTAATGTCAATATGTTTGGTCCTGTTGTGTTGGATGGGATTCTTGGAGATATTGATGGCACTGAGATTATCACAGAACAATGTCATGACATTTTGAGTGACATTGTACTCAGTGAGCATCTGTTTCATCCAAACCAGTTGGGAACAACTGCTTCCAGCTGCTATGTATTCAGCCTATGCAGTGGACAGAGAGACACAGTTCTGCTTCTTGCTGAACCAAGATATGAGGTTGTCTCCTAAGAAGAAGCATCCACCTGATGTGCTTTTTCTGTCATCAGCACTCCCAGCCCAGTCTGCATCATAATACCCAGATAGGACAGGCTCAGACCCATGTGAGTACAGCATCCCATAGTCACATGTCCCATTGATGTACTTGAGAATCCGTTTGACTTGATTCAAGTGGCTCACCTTAGGCTCTGCTTGATATCTGGCACACACTCCAACTGCATAAGAAATGTCAGGTCTACTTGCAGTTAGGTACAGCAGGCTACCTATCATGCTTCTATACAGGCATTGATCAACACTAGGCCCTCCATCATCTTTGGTTAACTTCAGATGAGTGGGAGCAGGAGTCCTCTTGTGCCTAGCATTATCCATACCAAACTTCTTAACTATGTTCTTGGCATACTTGCTTTGGGAGAGAAATATAGAGTCCTCCATTTGGTTTACTTGCATTCCAAGGAAATAGGTCAGTTCTCCCACTAGACTCATTTCAAACTCAGACTGCATCTGGTGAACAAATTTTTGAACCATTTGTTCTGACATTCCACCAAAGACTATATCATCAACATAGATTTGAGCTATCATGATTTTGCCTTCTTCATCCTTCACAAACAAGGTTTTATCTATGCCACCTTTTCTGTATCCATTTGAGGTCAGAAATTCGGTTAACCTTTCATACCATGCTCTAGGTGCTTGTTTCAACCCACACAAGGCTTTCCTCAACTTGTATACATGCTCCGGTTGGTTAGGATCACAGAACCCTTTAGGTTGTTCCACATAGACCTCTTCATTCAGGTAGCCATTCAAGAATGCACTTTTCACATCCATTTGGAATAGCTTAAACTTCAGGATGCATGCTACCCCCAACAGCAATCTGATGGACTCAAGCCTAGCCACAGGAGCAAATGTCTCATCAAAATCTACCCCTTCAACTTGAGTGTATCCTTGAGCTACTAGTCTTGCTTTATTCCTAGTAATTACTCCCTTCTCATCAGATTTGTTTTTGTAGATCCACTTGGTACCAATGATGTTGGTCCCTTCAGGTCTTGGAACTAGCTCTCAGACTTCATTCCTTTTGAACTGCTCAAGTTCCTCTTGCATGGCAGTGATCCAGTATTCATCAGTCAGAGCTTCTTTCACATTCTTTGGTTCAACCTTGGATACAAAGCAGGAATTTGAGTTTATTCCTCTTGACCTGGTAGTTACACCACTGGTGGGATCCCCTATTATAAGATCCTTAGGGTGGTCTTTCTGAATTCTGATAGATGGCACTTTGGTGGTTGCATCTACTTCACATTCAGGAGGAGGTTCCTGTACTTCTTCAGACTTGACTGGAATGTCAGTTGCACTGTCAAGGAATGTTTCAACATCCTCCATGACATCGATCCCTTCCTCTTTATCATCCACAATAACATTTATGGATTCCATCAGGACATTGGTCCTGTAGTTGAACACTCTGTAGGCTCTGCTGTTGGTGGAGTATCCTAGAAATATACCCTCATCACTTTTGGGATCCAGCTTCCTTCTCTGTTCACGATCTGTGAGGATGTAGCATTTACTTCCAAAGATGTGAAAGTACTTCACAGTGGGTTTTCTGCCTTTCCATATTTCATACAGAGTGGAGGAGGTCCCTTTTCTCAAGGTGACTCTGTTGTGAACATAGCACGCGGTATTCATTGCTTCAGCCCAAAAGTGCATGGGAAGCTTCTTTGCATGAATCATTGCCCTGGCAGATTCTTGAATAGTTCTATTTTTTCTTTCAACTATTCCATTCTGCTGAGGGGTTATAGGGGAGGAGAACTCATGACTTATTCCTTCAGATGAGCAAAACTCATCAAACTTGGAATTCTTGAACTCCGTACCATGATCACTTCTAATCCTGACCACACAACTGGTCTTTTCCCTTTGGAGTCTTATGCACAGATCTTTGAAGACATCAAATGTATTTGACTTCTCTCTGATGAAGCTTATCCACGTGTATCTGGAATGGTCATCAACCACCACGTAGGCATATCTCTTTCCACCTAGACTTTCAACCTGCATAGGTCCCATTAAGTCCATATGCAACAGTTCCAGAACTCTGGAAGTTGTAGGATGTCCCAGCTTCGGATGTGACATCTTGGTTTGCTTGCCCACCTGGCATTCTCCACAGACTCTTCCTTCGTCAATAAGCAGCTTTGGGATCCCTCTGACTGCTTCCTTGGATATAATCTTCTTCATTCCCCGTAAGTGGAGATGTCCAAGTCGTCTGTGCCACAGCTTCACCTCTTGTTCTTCCTTGGCTGAGGAGCACATTGTGGAAAAGTTAGAGACTTGAGGTTCCCACAGATAACAGTTATCTTTGGACCTGGTTCCTCTCATAACTTCCTGATTGTCACCATTTGTCACAATGCATAGCTCCTTAGTAAACTGAACATGGAACCCTTGATCACACAGCTGGCTTATGCTGATGAGGTTTGCAGTTAGTCCTCTTACTAACAACACATTATTCAGTTTTGGGACTCCAGAACAGTCCAGCTTACCCACACCTTTTATTTTTCCTTTGGCCCCATCACCAAAAGTCACATAGCTGGTAGTGTGAGGTTGAATATCTACCAGTAGGTTTTCCATACCAGTCATATGTCTTGAGCATCCACTGTCAAAGTACCAGTCTTCTCTGGAAGAAGCCCTTAGAGCAGTGTGTGCTAACCTAGCATACCATTGTTGCTTCTTGATGGGAACATAGTGCTTATATGGTTTATGCTTAGGCCTGACATGCGAGGCTTGGTTAGGGAAACCATGAATCCAGTAGCAGACGGCTTTTATATGACCAAGTCTACCACAGTGGTGACACCTCCACGCCTGGTGTTTCCTCTTCTGATGATCATTCATCCTAGTTCCTCGATGTTGAGACATTGGCTTTGACTTTCGCTTGACCTTCTGAACTTTAGCCTTTGGGCGTTTGTGTTCAGCTGAGGATCTTTTCCCAAATCCTAGGCCAGATTTGGTTCCAGACTGCTGTCCCACCTTTAGAATCTCTTCCAAGGTGTCAGTTTCCTTATTCATCATTCTGATGGACTTAGTCATCTGATTCAGCTTTGAAGTCAGCAGGGCTATCTCACCATTTAGTCCCTCTATGACAGACAGTTGCTTCTGTCTCTCATCTTCCAGTTCCTTGATGAGTTTCTTCTGCTTTTCTCCTTGTGCACGCACTTCTGCACTGGTGGTACACAGCTTTTTATAGGCTGCAGCAAGTTCATCAAAGGTCAGTTCATCTGCACTTGAGTCATCATCAGATGCACAAACACTGGTTAGTGCAGTGACATGTTTGGCAGATTCTCCTTCAGATTCACTTTCAGAGTCTCCTTCAGACCATGTGACAGCTAACCCCTTATTTTACAATTTGAGGTAAGTAGGGCATTCAGCTCTGACGTGTCCATACCCTTCACAACCATGACACTGGATTCCCTTGCCGTGATTGACTTTCTCATCAGAAGTTGATCTTTTCTTAATGTCAGACGGGATGTTCTTGACATTGGATCTACCTCTTTGATCAATCTTCTTCACGAACTTGTTGAACTATCTCCCAAGCATGGCTAAGGCTTCTGATATACTTTCATCACCTCCAGTATATCCTGCTTCTGACTCCTCTTCAGCATTAGATACAAAAGCTATGCTTTTGTTCTTCTTCTCAGCATACTCACCCAAGCCCATTTCAAAGGTTTGGAGGGAACCAATGAGCTCATCCACCTTCATGTTGCAGATGTCCTGCGCCTCCTCTATGGCTGTGACCTTCATAGCAAATCTCTTAGGCAAGGACCTGAGAATCTTTCTTACAAGTTTCTCTTCAGCCATTTTCTCACCTAGTCCACCAAAGGTGTTTACAATTTCAAGAATATTCATGTGAAAGTCATGAATAGTCTCATCCTCTTTCATCCTCAGATTTTCAAACTTGGTGGTCAGCATCTGAAGTTTGGACATCTTCACCTTGGAAGTACCTTCATGAGTTACCTTGAGGGTATCCCAAACTTCCTTAGCTAGTTCACAGTGGTGTACCAGCCTGAAGATGTTCTTGTTGATTCCATTGAACAATGCATTCAAGGCCTTGGAATTTCCAAGAGCTAATGCCTCTTGCTCCTTGTCCCACTCTTCTTCAGGAATCTGCACACTGACTCCATCTTCACCTGTCCTCATTGGATGTTCCCATCCTTTGTTGACAGCTCTCCAGACTTTGCTGTCTAGAGACCTTAAGAAGGCTATCATACGAGGCTTCCAGTCATCATAATTGGAGCCATCCAACATGGGTGGTCTGTTTGAGTGTCCTAAATCCTTGTCCATGGTACTAGAAAGTAACTTCCCTAGATCTCACCCAGAAATTCACAGGCAGGGTGCCTGCTCTGATGCCAATTGAAATTCTAGTTATCAGACGTTGGATGTCACACTGGTTGTTATGACATCCAATTCTGCACAGACAGGGATTATGCAGGACTTAACAGTAAGTGCAGTAAATAACACAAGTAATTGTTCACCCAGTTCAGTCCAACATGACCTACATCTGGGGGCTACCAAGCCAAGGAGGAAATCCACTATTAGTAGTATCAATTCAAAGCTAAACTCACCCGTTTACAACTTATCACTTAATCCCTACCCAATGCAATTTCAATCTTAATCTAAGATCAGAGTTCCTACTCACTCCCCCTCAATCACCTCAGTGATTACTATCTTTAAACAATATTAAAGACAAGTTGAAGTCACACTTCAACCAACTCTTGATTGTGCTTCACAACTTTAATCAAGATACACAGCACTCACGCTTAAAAGCTTTGAGTGACACAACACTTACAACTCAATGAACACCCTATGCCAAAGCTATCATCTACTTGATAATGGCTTGGCTTACAAGATACGTCTAATACAAGACTCACAAAAATACAGCAGTGAAGTATGATGGACACACAAAATCTTCACGCCTCAAAATCCCTGAAACTGAATGAAGGAACGCCTTCCTTTTATATTGCAGTATCCTAGGCTTTTGCACCTGTATTCTCCTGAATTTAAGGTCACACACGTTCCCAAAAATTCAACATTTAGGTTACTAACAAATAGGCTATTTGTTAGGTTCATTGAATGTAGATTGGTTGTTGATTTCCTGGTTTTTCTCTAAGCTGTTGACTTCCTGAAGAATAGCCTAAGAAAAAGCTGAAACAGAAAACTGAACAACCTACAATATAGCATATGCTGTCAGGCATGAATGTCACGACATTCAGCTTGACATCAAGGTCCATATGCTGAGTCTGTTTTTCCAGAAAACAGACTGTACAATCTTGCTGACCTGTACATGATCAAAATGACCATACTACAGTGAGAGCTTACATTAATAAATGTCAAAGTGTCCAACTTAACATTTACACAATTGGCCTTAAGTTAGTTCTGTTATTCTTTTGAAGAACAAACTAAGTTACATGCTGAAGTATAGCAGAACACCACTCTGTCTAATCTTCAGCAGCTGCTGTCAATGATGAATGTCATAACATCCAGTTTGACATTCAGTCAGTAGGCCTTATGCCAGGTCTGGTCTTTCCTTGATAACCAGACTGGAAATAAATACTAAGTTCTAACAGAACACCTGCTGTTCTATTCCTTAGTATCTGTTGACAGGTATGAATGTCACAACATCCAGTTTGACATTCAATAAATCCTGTGTTAGCTAGTCCTGCAGTAACTACACTGTAGTCACACATACATGTCATGACATCAGTCAAGACATTAGTAACCATCTAGTGTTTTACCATATAATGCAGCCAATTAAACACCTACAGAAAGCATAAAGGGTATGTAAATGTATGTGTATGTATGCAAATGCATGAAAATGAATGGGTATGCAAAAATATCTGTCCTTCATTTTTTAGGTATGATAAAAAAAATTCATGAAGATGCAATGAAATGCAGGGTTAGGATAAAGATAGACCTAAGGAAACTCAAACATCTTTAGGGATGGTGACAGACAAAAGGAAACCCCTATGGGTTTAGGATAATGATGGATATAGAACCCACATATGGGTTTAAGGATAATGTTGAATATAAGGACACATTGTTTAAAAAGGCTCTTTATAGGTAGGGATAATGATCGACATAGGAAACCCAAATGGGTTTAGGGATAGGGTGATATTCAAGCATGACCTAGTTAAGGGTAGGCTTCTTATGATAGGCCAACTCTAGGTTAAGACTACCCAATCCCCTCACTTGTAGGATCTAAAATTTTGGATGATAACACTAGAGTCATGGACTATATCCTTGTTTTACCATGAGAAGAAGCAAGGCTTCCTACGGTAATCCTTCGGGATAAGTCTCATCTAGGAAGAACCTTAGTAACGACCCTTGTGGGTTGGTAACATAAGGTCACCATGAGTGGAATGAGTAGAAAAGGTCCTTAGAGTCATGGACCAATTTCAAGGTTTCATCATGAAGAAATCTCAGCCTTCTTATGACAAACCCTTTGAATTGATCTATTCTAGGAAGAATTGTCATCAAAGACCCCACGGGATGGGAACTCTAGTGGCCAAGACAAGACGACCCCTTACTTAAACTTATTACTTTTCCCTCAAGCATGGGTTTTGCCTTTACACATGGTAATTGTCCCAACCAATCATGATATATGAATAATAATATAATATTGAAACATGAAATAAAGATACAATAAATAAACACTAAAAAACAGATAAATAAAAAACCACCAAGGAAATAAAATGAAACAAGCAAACAAGGAAACCCATAAAACCCTAGAATTAAGGGATATGATTGACTTTCTTTCGGGAAAGTATAAGAATCCCCAGTAGAGTCGCAAGCTGTCGCGACTGGAAAATTTACAGAGTCTCCATCATCCTTTATTTATTCCTAAGGAACAGGGAAATAATGATAAAATCTAATGATTAAGGGTGAGAGACTAGGTTCGATAGTTGGTTAAGTGAGAGGAAGGTATTAGGCACCCATCACCTCTATTGTACTCAATGTGATCCTCCTCTAAGTCTAAGGTTATTGTATACCTAAGGATATTTGCTTTATTAATTATTAATTGCTTAATTATTTATTTATTTATTGAAAATTATTTTATCATTTAAAAGAAAATTGATTAATCGAGGAAGGAGGATCTAAAAAGTTTTTTTATTATTGTACTCGCTAGAGTCTTACAACTCTATGTCTACGTACCCTCAAGTTCATTGAAGGATCAAAGTCTCGTAGTTCTGATAGAAAATATTTGTTTGTTTGTTGTTTTTATCCCTTAATTAGTTTTCACGCATCGGGGTGGAGAAATAATTGATTTTAGAAAAATGCCTCAATGCACAAGGTCAAAGGACTTATGATTTGAGGTGAGTTTAAGTTGATTTTATCCCTTGGTTGGTTCGCAAAGATATAATTATTAATTTATTTAAGAAAATAAATTAATAATGATATTATATATTTATTTAATAAAAATATTAAAAGATTAGTTATATAAACTCAAGTATTGTATTCCTTATCCCTGATTTTTTTATCCCTGAAACCCTAAATTTTCGTTAGAGATTTATCCCATGATTATCCCTATTATTGATTACAAAAAAAAAAATTAATTTATTATGAAAATAAATACTATATATTTAGATGACATATCCCTTATCCCGATTTATATCCATTGGTTTATCCCTTGATTTATACCTGGTTTATCTCTTGAAACCATGGGATTTAATCCCATATTTATATCCCCACAATTTTATTTCAATTAACCCTAATTCCTCATTTTATTAATCCCTAATTAATTAAATATGTGTTATTTTATATTAAACTAGAAAATTATTAAATTAATTAGTTATAAAGATTGATGATATATTTTATTCCTTAACCCTAGTTATTATCTATAATTAGACTAATCAATCCTAAACCTATCCCAAAATGTGATCCCAGTAACCCAAAATTAATCCATAGATCCAACTTAATTAACCCTAATTAATTAATATTAATTAATTAATTATATACTTTTGTATTATTTTTTATTATAAGGGAATTATGATAGCCTAATTACTAATTATAATAATCCTATTAATCATAATATAATGTTAACTAATTGTATTTTTTTTGTATTTTCTATTTAAGACTTATTTGATCATCAATCCTAACTAGTTCCTAATTATCCTAATAAAATTACCTTAATTAATCCCTAGTCAATCATAAAATATAAAATATTAATTATATTTGTGTTAGAATTTGTATATTTGATTATCAAAGAAATGTTTTTTAATATTGGGATTTGGATTCAAATTGTTTTTTTAACAAAAAAAAAATGTTATAGATTTCTTTTTAATTTAAAATAGAGTTTGTAATTTTTTTTTAGAAATAATTTACTAAATTTTTTTATGTTACTTTAGTTTTAATTATGATACTAAAAAGATTACTCACAATATTTGATTTATAAAATTAGATATATAAACTTTAAAAAAAATGAGATTTATGATATTTTGTTTTTTTTAAAAGGGTTTTATGATTTTATCTTAAAAGAATATTTGTGATATGTGTTTCATAATATTAGTTTAAAAAGTTAACTTTAAAAAAAGAAAAATAATATTTTAAAAGGATTGCCTCATGACATTAGAAATTTTTGTTTAAAATATTGAAAGAAAAAACAGAATTTACTTTTATAAATTGCTTAAAAAAATACAAAAGGGTTGGTATATGATTTTAGCTTTAAATTGTTTAGAACATGATTATGTTTTTTTTTTAAAATTAGATTATTACATAGTACTAAAACACATTTAAAAGCACACAACTACCATATAAATAGACTTAAGAAAATAAGGCACAATCACAACCAAATTTTATGGTAAAAATATAAATACGAATGAGAGATCAACCTACATGAAGAAGGATTTCTCTGATTTTCAGCAAAAGTGTCGGCTCATTTCTCCTTCTTTCCCCTTTCTGCCTAGACCTCTTTCTACCTCCTCTTCTTGTTCTCCTTTGGTGCAAGATTTTTTCTTTTTTGTTGTTGTTTGAATGCATGTTGAAGGTTTATGGTTTAGTTGTTATTCTTCGATGTGAATAAATAATAAATAAATATAATATAATTATGTTAATAAATGTATATAAAAGATATATAAATTAAGCATAAAAATATTTTAAATTATGATTGTCATATAATATAATTTAATTTAGAAGGTGGTATTGCTTTGTCACAGAAAAATTATGTTAATTGAATTAAATATCACCTAAAAATAGAGATATAAAAAAATGGTATATGGAAATATAATAAATATATAATATAGGTGAGTAACTTTATTTGATTTGATTTGGAAACAATGACTATAGTATTTTGTCTCAGACATGTCTGTTTTGCTTGCATTGGCGTAATCGTCGTATCAATTTACTAATATTTATAATTTATAGTCATTTATAAAAGTATTTATAACTTATTCTCATTTATAAAAATAATTGTATCTACACTAGATTTTTTCTCATTTATAAATATATTTGTAATTTTTTCCCGTTTATAAAAATAATTATAATTTATCCCCATTTATAAAAATAACTGTATCAATAGGTAGAATTTTTTTCCGTTTATAAAAATATTGGTAACTTATTCCTGTTTTTCAAAAAAAAATCGTAATGTATTCCGGTTTATAAAAATAATTATATCAACATGTAGATTTATTTTCATTTATAAGTGCTTTGGACCCGTGTGTCTATTTATAAATTTTTTTGTAACTTATTTTCGTTTATAAAAATAATTGTATCAATAGTTGAATTTTTTCGGTTTATAAAAATAATTTGTATCAACAATACACTTTTCCCATTTAAAAAATATTTGTATCAACAATATATTTTTTAAGTTTAAAAAATATTTATATAAATATTTACTTTGACAACTTACTTTTAATTTATTATAAATTATTATTTTTTAGTTTCTAAATTATAAAAATAATTTTAAAATATTTTGTTTTATTTTAATATTTTTCTAACTAAAGAATTCTTCAATTTTTATTTACCAGTTATATATATTGTTTGAAGATTAAAAATAAATTTAATTCTATAATTAAATATTCTACATGCATATAAACTATAATTTATAAAATTGTCCATTGATTGAGGCCAAACTTTTTAAAATAGATGGTAATATTTTTAACTTAAATATGTTCCATTTTATTGCAATGAATATAAAAACTTTTCGATCTCATTATTCTAGGTGCATAAATTTTGACCAATCATCATTTTTTCAAAATTACCATTTAATAAAATTTCATTTTTTTATCATATTATAATCAGGGACGGAGCAAAGATTTTGAACTGTGGAGACAATATATTAATATATAAATTTACTTTTATTTATTTTTAAATCATAAATGTATATTATATTTATTTTTAAATCATAAATATATATTATATTTATTTATTAATGAAATTTATCTCTAAAAAAATATTTAATAATTTTCTAAATTTTTTATTTTTGTAATTTTCTAAATTTTATTATCAACAAAAATATTTTTTTATGCATTTTTTATGAGATCATAATATTAATACAAATTCCTATAAATCAATTTTTTTAAAAGTTAGGAAAAAAATATTTAGAAATTATAAAAAGAACAATTTGAATATATTTAATCAGACATGTTTTGATTTAATTATTAAAAATAAAAAACTCACATTAATTTTCGGATAGTATCCTAAACAAATATTTATATACTTTATTATTTTCACTTAATTTTTAATAATATTTTCATAATAATAATATTATTTTAATTAATTTAAAATATATGATTTTAATTAAATATATTATTTTGCTAAATTATATATATATATATATATATATATATATATATATATATATATATATATATATATATATATATATATATATATATATATATATATATATATATATATAATAATATTAAAATTTTAAAAAATATAGTGGGGGCACATGCCCCCATATTAATATACGTCCCTCCGTCCCTGATTATAATGATAGAAATACAATTTTATTTTTCATTAAAATTAAGTGTTATAATAATCAAAAATGAATTTATTAATTAATTTAAAAATATATAAATAAAATGATAAATTAATTTAAATTACTATAAGTAAAAATCATGAGGAAGAGAAAAAAAACCATAAACAAAAGCACCTCTAGTGCATTTAATTTTCTACTATCATTAATCCTTTATAGAAAAACCTACAAATGAGAAAATAAATTGATATTTATTTTTATTTTACCAATATATATATTAAACCTATTAAATATTTTAAATCTAAAGGTGTCTATTAATTTTATTTATTTATTTAGAATCAATATAAAGTCATATCATTTTTTAAATTATTCATATTTTTTTTAATTATGCTTTATATTGGAGAATAATAATTTAGTAATACATTCATTTTTGCTTTAATACAAATTTATTATTGGAAATGTCAAATCCTATTAAAATCTAATATTGGAACACCATTATAATTATTTATTTAATTACTAATATTAATGATTAATAATGATTAGATATATTACACAAAAAAGACATATTTTAAAAACAAATGTTTGTAATAATTTTTTAGTATAAAATATTGTACAGACTAAATTTTAAGAATAATTTTTTTTGTTTCTCTCTTTAATAATTGTAAATTTATTTAATACTATATTTATTTCTTTAATGCATAAATTTAGTTATGTCAACGTGTTCTTAATCGATAAGTATAATTTTAATATTACTTATTCATAATAAATCTAATATCAAAATAGCATTCTTTAATATTAAAAGTTATTGTAATTTATTATTAAAATAATACAAAATTATTAAAATCTAAAATCACAGAAAAATAAAATAGGTTAATAGTACATTTATTACAATTAATTAAATTTAAAGATTAAAATATAAATACATTAGTAGTATATTTTAAAACTAATTGATAAAAAAACAACTAAAGGACCGTTATTTGTATGCCTTATATATTTAAAAGGATAATCGGAAATTCAATCGTCATCTCTTGGTAATCTATTTTTTTTATATAATCAATAGTTATTCCAAATATCAATGAATCGGTATCAAAATTTATTATATTTTAGAAGAAATAGATTAATTTAAATACAATATCTTAATAATCCAATAATATTAAAAAAAAATTACTTTACCTATTGCAATTCTTAGCACCACTATAAATACATCAATTCTTAATCCAATTATTTGATTTCTTTGTAATTTAAAGATAAATCAATTAAGTGAAAAAACATCCTCTCTATATAACCAATTCATAACACAGCATAACAACATGAAGTTAAATAGTTTATATATACATATAAGTTATAAAATCTATTGTTTTAATATTTTATTCTGTCTTGATTACTGTGCACACAAAAATTTCTTTGTTAAAATATACGGTGTAAGATAAGTGTTAAAAGAAGTGTTAACATAGCAAATCTCTATTTTAAAAGAAATTAAATTATGATCTGGTTTGAGAATTAGATCTAATTAATATTCTTGATTTCTTTTATTCATTTTAGAATATTTTCATACCTTTATGTTAGATTATACAGAATACAATGACATTTTTTAAACTCATTATAGATGTAAAATAATAATAGGAAAAGAATCCTTGATGGCATAATCTATGTCAAATTCATCATAGTATTCATAATACATAGTGAACTAAGAATGAGATCATCAAGTACCTATTCAATAACTTCCTGGGTGAATGGATGCCAGTAACGCATACCAACATACACTTTGGTAGGGACATTTTTTTGCCAAAAGAGATTTCTTCAAATCTTCTACCTGTGCATCAGTTATACGTCAAAGTGGAGCCTCTGCTCTTTGGAGCCCTTAGAACATATATAAACTAGGCCAATTACTTTTTAAAAAAACTAAATACCCTTGGCAATTGTATAATATTCTGCATGATTTTACATAAAACACAACTTATATCAATCGACAACAAAAATGACAGTCTTAGGTTAATGTAGAGTATGTAAAAGTTAGAGTATTATAGGTTCAACAAAAAGGTTAAATAAAAAAGGTTGCACCATAATTTGAATGTTGGCATAACAATTATTGCAAAGCCATTAGCTGCACCTCTTTGATGTTGTTCTTTTATACCATATCAACATGCTATATCTTTCACAAATCACAATTTAATATAAAAATATATACGATTTTAACTTATATGGTTCTGAATAAAAATAAAAGTAAGGATCATATCAACTGAACGATCATGCTGAGTAGAGTGAACAGTCAGGACTCAAATTTTGGCAAGAGCTAAGTTGTGTCTTTCTTTGCAAGACCTGATATCATACAAATAAGAAAAACAAAGAGTCTAAACACGGAAGGAAGATGGAAAATTAGAGAGAGGCGAATAACTTAAATGCTAAATTTTATTATAGCCAAAACATACAACATACTATTGAGAATTTATCAAATGTGAGTAGTGTGGATAATAGTCTCATATTGGTTGGAAATATGGAGATTTGAGCATTTATAAGTGAGAGAATTCACACATCTATTACCTTAAGATTTTAGGTGAATATGTAGCGTGTGTCTCACAAATGTGTTACTCTAAAAAGAATAAGTCCCACAATGTTTAATGCTCTCTAGTGAAAAATCCCCCCAACAAATGGTATCAGAGTCTTTGGTTCGAGAAATGGACCGACTTACTTGTATCGAAAGTCAACAGCGCTAGTGTGGTGAATAAGAAACGTTTTGCTGAAGAGTGTCAACATCGTTAGTATGGTGAATAAGAAACGTTTTGTGCGGTACAAGAGTTTGTGGAAGTAAGAAGAACTTTCACTTGAAGGGGAGCATTGTAGACGCACACTTAAAGGGGAGTGTTGAGAATATGTCAAGTGTGAGTAGTGTGGATAATAGTTCTATATTGGTTGGAAATGTGGAGATTTGAGCATTTATAAGTGAGAGAACTCACTCACCTATTACCTTACAGATTTTAGGTGAATATGTGACGTATCTCTCACAAAGGTGTTGCTCTAAAAAGAAGAAGTCTCAATGTTCAATGCTCCCTAGTAAAAAATTTCCCCAACACATAGTTGCTTTAGTGCAACTTGAAAATCATTTGAAGGGTTATTGCTCATTTCTTCAAAAGACTGCAATAAGAATCACCCATAAACATGAGATAATAACAACATATAGTTTACGAAAACAACTATAGAACTCTCCTTAACAAATAGCTGAATTTATTGCAATAACAAAAATGGTGGGAGGAAAATAACCTCTAAATTATACAACAACACTCATCTCAACAAAAAAGAAAAGGAAAATTGAAAAGAAAAGAAAAAGTGGGTTAGAATAATTTACAACTGCAGAAATAGAATGTAAAACACTATTTTAATGTTCTCAATAATATTTTTTCCCAACATATCAATTTTGATTCCACCACAATTTGCAAACATCAAAACAGATCCAAAATCATTCTAGATTCAATACATTAAAATACCAACTACACAATTCCACAAAAAAAAAAAACATAAATTTAAACTCAATATTCACACCAAAATATAATAAAACAACATAATTGGTTCACATACTTAAACAATTATCTTCAAAATTAGGGTATTAAAACGAACCAACACCTGCAAAACCATCAATCGAACTAAATCAGCTAACAAAGTCGAATCACCGGAAGCAGAACCGTGATATACATAGTGCATTAAGTTTAAGCAAGTAACAACAATCTGTTTTAGAGTTTACCATGAAAGGAGTAGAAAAATGGTGGCTTAAGTGATGGGATGATACCTTGAAGTCGAAATCAGTGTTGGTGGTGGCAAGAGTGGCGGAGTGAGGATGAATTAGAGAGAGGGGATGAATCAATATAATAGTGGTACCGGCTTTTGAAATCTCACACTGATTGAAAAAGTCATTTCATTTACCCATGTGACTCTTCAGTTATGGATGCATAGTAAATGTAGTTCACGCATTCCATTGGTACCACATTGATATTAATTAATAAATGGTGGTTACATTAAACAAAATTACAAATTAGGACATGAAATTAGCACTCGAATCAGTTTTTAGTTAGTTTAAAATGTAATAATGACGATATTTAAGTTTTATATATTGATAGTAGATGTGAATATTTATAGTTATTATTAATACTATTATTTTATTTATTTATTTAAAAAATATAATTTAACTTTTTTTATATATTTTAAAGTCACGTTAAAATAGCTTCAAATTTACCATAATAATAATAATAATAATAATAATAATAATAATAATAAATATTTTAGTTAAATGAAAAAATAATATTAAAAAAAAACTTAAAATGTTAGTCATTAATTTGATAAGAAAAAAATGTTGATAATAAATATAATAGGTGTACGTGGACCGATTTGAGTTAGGTTTGGACAAACTTAATATCCAATTAATATTCTGGTTTGGGTGAGATAAAATAACTCTCCATTACAACATATACCAATTTTGGCAAACCGACTACTTTTTGAGTTGGATAGTGGGTGTTCCAAATAATTTTTCTTTTTTATTAATATTAAATGACAAAATGATAAGTCATCAAAATTTTTTTCATAAAAATTACTCAACATTTATATTTTTAAAAAATTAGATAACCTATTTTTACTATCTTTTACCATCATAATATAATAAATGATATCATCAACTAATAAAATCATTATAAAATACTAGGAAAAAATTTTAAGTTGCATGACATAAAATTATATTAGTATCAAAATAATTAAAAAGAAACATTTAAAATTAGTTAAAGTTATTATTCACTAAAATAATACTGTTAAGAGACTAAAATTACAATAATTAAATTAATATTCATTAAAATTATAATAATAAATATTTGATTAATATTTATTAAAATTATAATAATAAATATTTGATTAATGAGTCAATAGATTTCTTGGATTTGGATACAATTCTACGAGAAACCCAATTTTTTTAATAGGTGTTTTTTTAATTGTGGATTTGAGCAAATTTTGTGAGTTAATCCAACCTAACCCATATATACCACTAATAAATATTGAGTCTGAATCTTCTACATATTACTCTTGATTTATATTACTCTTGATTTTTCAATGCAAATTATCACGCTTCTTATTTGGAAACAAAAATTAATAGCACAATTAGTTTATTATCTATTTTCTACCAATAAAATTGAATGCCTACCAAAATAATTATCTTACCCCTTTCACTTAAATTCAACACATTCTAACAATGGAGAAAATTTAAATACAATTTTTTAAGTATGATTTTTACTATCTTCCAATAAAAATATGACAAATGCACTTAAATACCATTTGAGGAGTAAAAATATGAGAAAATTGCATGTGTAGTATCATCATCATTCTTTAATATGACTTTAGTAGGAATGTATTTATGGAGAATTAGAAATGAGTTAAACGGTTTATTATATACTGATATTATTAAATAAATATGAATGGTGAGAGAGCTACGAGAGATAAGAGGTATATATATGATGGATATGCACACAAAAAAAGACTCCCTCGGAGTACCTAGGACACTTTGAATGCTAATATCTTCCCTCTATGTAACCAACCCCCTTATCTGTAATCTCTGACATTTTATTAGTTTTAATTTGTAAACTTATTATCTTTGGATTTTTTTTCATACTTTTCCCTTTTCTTTTAGAAACAATAAAAGTGCGACGACGACTCTGGTTTTATTGACATTGAGTTAACCAATAGCTTGATGGTCATGAATTTACCGCTACAGAAAAAAAAGTGGCGACTCTGTTGGGGAGTAGTCCTCAGTGGGTTTAGCCTACTTTTTTGTGTGTATATATTTGTATATTTGATGTTTGTTTGTATATATTGTTGTGTGATACTTTCTGTCTATGCTTGGTGATCTCTGTGTGATGAGATAAATTCTAACCTGAACTTGAATGCAATTTAAGATAAGAGGGTGGTATAATCATGTTGGCTTTGAAGGAGTAGTCCTGAAAGAGTTGACATGAGATCCCCCACTCAATGGAGACCTCTTTTGAGTTACCGATGTCACACGAGTAAGTCGTGGATGGGCATTACTTTCTCTAATTTGGGGGTCCGAGAAGTTGAGGATCATAG